>NC_056747.1:625079490-625284490 GCF_019279795.1 Protopterus annectens | reverse complement strand
CCTGTCCTCAAGTCAGGTAGGTTTTAAATGGGGTTTTATATATTTGTCTTACTAAAAAACAGATGTTGTTTTTTTGTGATCTTAACTTTGTACTTGAAGAGTTAACACTTCCACTGAACCATCATCAGGTACAATCAGGCTGATTTGAAGATCTTCACCTGGAAAACCATGTTACTTATTGCTCTGACTTCTGCTTGAAACGTATTGGATTTACAAGCTGTTATGAAGAGTCAATCCTACCTCATTTTCCACAAGGACGGGTTCACATAAAAGCAGGATTTGCTACCAATGAAGATTCAGAGTTTACCTTGAGTAAGTATATAATCTTCCTGTATTTGTATTTTTTTTGAGAACCTAAAAACAAAGGAGATGGAGTCTTAAACGCACACATTAGCTGTCCACCATCAGATCAGATACTACTTGAGACAGAACAAAGTCTTTTATGAAGGCTGATCAGCTGTATGTTCTATCATCTTGCCTTCAACGAATACAAATCAAAGTCAAATTGGACAGTATCTAGGTGGTTGTCTCATGCTGTTTCTTGCTTTTCGCTGTTTTCTTCATAACAAGTCACATTCACTCATGGTCGAGTTTCATTTTATCAGGACTTTGGCTTCTCCTCTGGCATTTTGGTAAGTAATGGACTTGAATTCCGGAGTCAGCAAATTGTTCCTCTGTACATACTTTACAAAGCATTACAAACTGGATTCCTTTTCCTTGTCCAGATCAAGTTTACTAGGACCATTCTTCAGGAGCTCCTGGATTCTTGCACTCTTTCCACTTTCCTGTATAATTTTAAGCTTTGGTTTAATCTATTTAGAAGGCTTAGGCTGCTGCAACAATTATCTATTGTTAAACATAGTACAGTTTTATAGGTAAATTTACCAAACAATAGATGTTCTAATAGATCACACTTGAAGGAGTAATCCCCTCCTTCCATCTCCCTTTTTCTGTTATTTTTCCTGTTTTACCAGCTTGTGTATGTATGTACTATTTTGTATATAGTTTCTTGTGTGTTGTTTGGATTTATCCTGTCCTAGTTCTTTCTTTTCAGGACTTTAGCCTTCCTTCTTGGTGCCCAAACCACTGCTTTTATGCATCACTTCTTCAGCCCAGCAGCAGTAAAGCCACATGGATGGTGCGCTGAAGCTGTGAAAATTGGCTAGTAATCATATCCTTGGCAAGATATGTAGCTACAACATAAAGATATAATTTATAGTTGTGGATGCATGTAACTTGTAGCTTGATTGTACGGTACTGTGTATGCAATACCTCATTTAAAACTTTTGGAGCAGTGGCTGAAAATCATGCTTGCAGTTGCAACAGTATGAGTTGAGCAGCATTGCATTGTTGTAGCTGCCACTTGTATTAACTGGGTTCCATGTCCTCACAAACCTATGGGTGGTAAGCATTAATAGCAGTGTTCACTGGTAAGGGGTACAATTTCTGGAGGTAGCTAGTCCTGTCCACCCATGTCAAGGGATACCAGTGCTTCTGACAGCTCCAGCCATGACTGTTCAACATGCTTTCTGTAAAGGGCCATGTACGTCACCATCTGTGTGTGCCCTGGGTCTATTTCATTGGTCAGAATTTTCAGTTGTCATATGGTCAAGACCATATGATTTACAGTTTAAAATATTGAAAACCAGCTATGAAAATGAAACTAGAGTTGCATGGAGCCCGTGGTACAGTGGATATTGGGAAATATGCCCTTTAGCTTGACCTCCTGCTAAAACAATGTTTATTTTTGTAGTTGTTTTTCGATATTTTAAATTGCCAATCATATGGTCTGTCTCAACCATATGAATTTAGACAGTTTTAAATTTTGACCAACTAAACTAGATCTGTGTACCCTACCGTAACCATGGACAACACTGACAGTCTAGGCAGAAATGAGAATTCTGGCAGTTGTATGTAGCCTGGTGCTTATTACAGTATTGTGTACCACTATACCCCTCAGCATAAATGTCACTTTCCAATGTCTGTTTTGCCTATTTTTAAACTCACCCCAGTCTGCTCCATGATCTAAGAACCCATTTATCCAGTCTCTTAAGGTGCAGATACTGGGTCTTTGTTGGGGCTCAGCAGACCCTACATCTCCAGGGTGCACATGGCTCATTCTTGTATTGCTCTTGCCACTGTTTGTGTTGACCAGATTACATGTCTTTGTAGGCCTAACACACATATGTATTACTGGACAGTGCTGACTTATATTGTCTTAACAGATGACCAGATTATGAATCATTATGGATTGTAGAGAAATGTCATCCAGAGCTTGGTCAGTGTATTTCACCAATATGCTGAATGTCCAAGAATGTATTGTTTACCCATACCTTTGGGTGCCAATGTATTGTATAAATTTTACTGTCCTGGATACAGAAATCCTTCAATGACCAGTTGGGGATGTATTGGGTATTTACCAGATTTCTGCCTCATAGATAGTTTAACATTGTCAGTGTTATTATGGTATGTTTTAATAAGCATATATGGTTCTCCAGGACTGAAGAGTAGAGAGACAGCACTATGTGTGGTTTCTGCAGTATCACCCATTTCTCTGAGAGACTGGGTGCCATAGCCTATAGTTATGTGACTGTGAAAGTTCTCTGTGACCCACAGTTCCAGAGATAACAGCAGTTGCAAAGGCTACCATTTTCTCAGCTTCTAGGTAGTCGTCGGTGCACAGGGAATTATATGCAGAGTGTGTGTGTCTCATTCTGGTAGTTCACATGAGTGGAGATTTGGCATATGTCAGACTTGTGTGTCCATTTCCAGTCTGATTATTTCTCATAAAGATATCTAAAGTGCTGACACTGAGTTGAGAATACATACACTATGCATGTAACTAATCCTTCTCTGCAAAATAAAAAAAAAGAATAAAAAACAATGAGTATGGTTTTGCAGAGATGCTGACTAACCGTTTGAACTGTGGCTCATGACCCCTGAACAACCCTAAAACTGTTGCTGAGATGAATTTAAACATTTGAAGTGCTGAGGTACGTACATACATAATGTGTTCAGGCCACTGAAGGTATTTTGATGCCTGAATATTACTGGGATTTCACTGCAGTAGTCACCCTATACAGCCAACAAAATGTTTGTTTGCAGTCTGTGCCATGAACCTCAATATTTTAAGGAGACAGGATTGATATTCAACTGTGTGGCTGTATTATATAATTCAGCATCTGTGGGAGGTGAGTGTGGTGATGATCCTCAACAGCAAGATGAGATGCAGTCAGCAGAAATCTTTAGGCAGTGATGTGTGCAATATGCAGCAGTACTGGCAAGGTGGCAACATGTGGCCAGTAACTTTGGGCCATGATGTATAGGACCAAAAACAGTAAATATTGCACTTGCATTACTATTAGCAGGCTTTGCTGCTCAATGCATGGTTTCACTGTGCATCAAACATTAGTGCAGCACTCTATGGGACAGAAGGTGGTGCAGGACATAGTAATTATTAGTTGCACAAGGTACCAAGAGGCGCAGTAACACAAGAATATCAGCATTTCTAAGGGGATGAGGTGCAAAGTATAAGCACAGGACAGCAAATGCAAAGGAACAGGAACTACAGTAATATATAACTAGCAGAATGGGTGTGACGCAGATCACTGGGCAGAATACTTGGAGTGGGACGAAGGGAAGGTTAGATGGTGTCAGAGAGTCTCTTCCTGTAACATGACTAGGGAGTCGCTGCATGCCCATCTTCTGTTGTTACTTTGCTGCTGAGAGGGTGAAGACTCAAGGACTCCCCTGACAGGACTAGTCTTCTACTGTGTGACCATAGCTTGTTGTAACTTTGCTGCTCAGTATGTGGAAGGCTTATGACCTGCTGTGGTGGTGATGTTTGTATTTCAAAAGTATTTGATCCTGGATGGTGTTCACTGGTGAGAGGGGTACCAGTCCTGGAGGTAGGTAGTACTGTCCACTCACATCATGGACACTCATGGCAATGGATACTAAGGCTTCTGCCAACTCCAGGTATAGCTGCTGAGCATGTTATGTATAATGATTCATGTACTTAAACACAGAAAGTATGTATCCTGCCTGACCAAACACAGCATAGCCAATCTAGGCAGTTGTGATGGCACTGGTAATTCTACATAAACTGGTGCTTATTGCAGTACTGTGTGACACCATAACCTTCAGCATAAACATCACTTCCCAATGTCTGGTTATCACTTTCCCTCTGATCATCTGACCAACACAGTGGCTCTACTACTTTCACTCAGTTGTCTCACTCATTCCTCCTCCTGAGGTACGAAAACTGGGACTTTGTTGGGGTTCACTGGACACTCCACTGAAAAATGCACCAGGCTGATCTCTAGATAAGGTGAGAGTCTTGTTAAGTCCTTGCCAAGGAGGCTCACTACTGTCCCCATAGATATAGTGAAGGCTGGGGTCATCCCCTCCCTGAGATGAGAGCTGAATCATTTGTCACCAGGTCCAGGCTCATTGGCCCCATCCACCATCAGAAATGAGAGTTCGGTGGTAGGGAGTGTGCCAGTCTGTTGGTCAAATGGACCAATCCTTGCATCTCCATGTTGACAATGTGAGTTTCATAATTGCTGCCCCTCAAGAAACACATGTACACTACTGTATAAGCTGTCCCTGGTACCAGAACTCCTCTTACAACATGAGTGTCACTAGGCCCATTGCTGCTGGTAATACAGCTGCTCTGCAGTCGGGCAGTATTGCCTACCCCAAGGCTACAGTAGCCATTCACCCCATTCTTGCTGCCCAGTCTCTCCAGCTCCAGTGCTGCTAATTGAAAATGAGTTGGCTGTATTGTAGTTGGGGCTTTATCCCTCAAAACCACAGGGACAGACATGGTTTCCATATCTTCTGCACATCTGTTGAGTAATTTCCAATGCTGCCTCTACCTCAGGGCAGCTCTGATGCTCAGTGTCATGTACTCCTGTTGTGTAGGCTTCTGCTTCTAAACAGCATTATCACAGTATGGAGTGTTTGTACATTCTGCTGTGGTAGTGTGAAGTTGTTCCTAACAGTGGGTAGTGTTTACGCTCATTTGCTAATACGGCATAGGTTCACATGTGTTTTCTAGGCTAATGACCACAATGGCCTTTTTAAGCCTAGCTATGCATCCCAACTCTCTAACAAGTTCTGGTACCTTGATCAGTGTAAGTAGGGCCTTTGGAGGTAAAACATTTACAGGCTGCCTGTATTGATTAGAGACATAAGTGCCAAATCAGAGATGAATTTCCTATTCCCCATCCAGTTGTCCAAGTTGTACTTGAATTGGGTTAGGGAGGAGTCCTGCTTCACAGGGATGGGGAGCCTATTCCAGAGAAGGGTGGTATCTGGGATACATACATGTCTCTCCAGCAGGTCCTGTTTATATCAAGAGGCAAAGTTTAAGTCTTTGGAATAGGTAATTCTAGTGCTTTTTTTGCGGATATGCAGGAGGTCTATCAGAGTGGGGTCTGACAATGCCTTGTATGGCATACATAGATCTCCCCAAAACAGCCCGTAGGAGACATAATACAGGGATAGGGCCTTGGGGTGGTCTGCATAGAACATGTTATTTATGCCCTGTATTCTTTTAGTGAAGAGCCTCTGTGGAATGTTCCAGTTGTTGGATATGCCTGGTTAGGTACATACCAAAGGGGGAAAGGGACTCACCAATGTGGGTCTCAAACCCATGACCCTGAGATTGAGTTTCATGCTGTACCAACTGAGCTAGCTGGGCTACTGACTGAGTTCTCTCACGTGTTCCCCCCCAAACAGTATAATCACAAGAGGCAGGACTCATGATTTTACTCTGCTACCATATAATATTTCAGAATGATGGACAGCCTGTGTACCCATCTGCTAATGTGTAATTTATAACTGCTTCACCCCCACCCCAAAAACAGAGTAATTAAAGTTCACAGGACTTCTATATTAGGCTATAGTACTAGATAAGACTTCACAGCAGAAGATGACCAGTGATTATCTGCTAATATCTCATGGTACAGCCACCTCCCCAACCCAGGTGACCTTTAACTACTGCTGGGGTACAAAAATATGTAGGCATACAGATAAAGCACACTAAAGCAGAATGTTACACATACATATATGCTTAGGAAACATGCCTACTCTACATGCATCCTAATGTCTGAGTAGTAGTTTGAATTTGAAATGTATACATTACCAGCAAAACTCTATTTTTTACAGTTGTGAGAAGTCTCACAGTGGTATTCATAATATTGTGCGACTTTCAGAATGGTAGTGACCTAAATGGTGTGCCCAAGCTAAACACTGCAGGTTTAAACCTTTTTAGTGGAGTAGTTCATCAAATGAGGCCAACTCTTCTGAATGACTATGAAATACTTAATTCTACACTCACACAGAGGTAGTACTGTCCACTGACATCATGGACACTCATGGCAATGTATACTAAGGGTTCTGACAAATTCAGGCATAGCTGCTGAGCATGTTATGTGTAATACTTCATGTACTTAAACACAGAAAGTATGTATCCTGCCTGACCAAACACAGCATAGCCAATCTAGACAGTGTTTTGTGTGATCTGATTCCCCGAGGCTCTTAAGTTTTCCTTTATACTACTGTATAAGGAGTTACAATTCTGTGAGACAGTATCAGTATCTAGTTGCTCTTTGTGGCCTAGCTGTGACTGATTCAATAGACATCTAGATACAAAAAGCCTATAAGTGTATTTTTTGGCACTTAATCTGTTCTCAGTGATAGTTACCTAAACTGCTGCATTTAATAATTTGCTTGAGATTGCTTGTTTTGGTGTCTGCATTTTGTTCCTGTCCTCCCTCCCTATTGGTGTCTTGTTCTTATACTTGATGGCTCTGCTGTCACCCTCCCCTACTGTAAATTTGATCTGGGACACTCCTCCCAGTCAAGTGTCATTAGCTCATTCTACCTAATGCAGAGAGAACATTTGAGAAGGCCAACCCACTTAAATTCTTAACCTTGAATTATCTTCTGTTCCTCCTGTCTCTCTTTCCACTTTACTAAAAAAAAAAAAAAAAAAAACTTTGCTAGAATCTCCTTTTGTTCAGACTGAGTGTGCTTCTTGGCACTTTTTAACTGTTCAGAGCTGAATAAAACAATAATTGAATTCAGTTCAGAATACAGTTTGAATAAATTGTATTTATTTAAACTGTATTTGCTTTAATATTGCTACACACTCGTGTGCTAGTTTGCACTGCACTTGAATTGTTTTAATTGTTTTTAGTGCTGTTTTAGCTGCTTTTCTGTAAAAAAAAAAAAATTCTAAACTTGTTTCCTGCCTTCGCTGTAACTAGTCTCATCCAGATACAGATTTGCTGTATCCAGGACTGTTTGCAAGATTCTGAGCCCCCCAAGCCTTTCTGTTTTAGAGGGAAGCCTTCTAGCTTATCACTGGGAGTGGTAAGCACTAGGTAGCCTATCTACCACAAGAGGAGTGGCTTCTGGCCAAGAAATTGTAGTTTATTGGCCGTTTGGGCAGTTTTTTCTATCTGTTTCAACTTTCTGGTTTAAAAGCCTGCATTTCCACTTGTTTCCCGCCTTTCCTGTAACTAGTTTAGTCTAGATACAGATTTGCTGTATCCAGGACTGTTTGTAAGCTTCTGAGCCCCCAAACCTTTCTGTGTTGGAAGGAAGCCTTCTAGCTTATCAGTGGGAGTGGTAAGCACTGGGTAGCCTATCTACCACAAGAGGAGTGGTTTCTGGCCCAGAAATTGTAGTTTATTGGCCGTTTGGGAAGTTTTTCTATCTGTTTCAACTTTCTGGTTTAAAAGCCCATGTTTGCACGTGTTTCCTCCATTTCTTGTAACTAGTCTAGTCCATATACCGATTTGCTGTATCCAGGACTGTTTGTAAGCTTCTGAGCCCCCAAGCCTTTCTGTGTTGGAGGGAAGCCTTCTAGCTTATCACTGGGAGTGGTAAGCAGTAAGTAGCCTATCTACCACAAGAAGAGTGGTTTCTGGCCCAGAAATTGTAGTTTATTGGCTGTTTGGGCAGTTTTTCCCTCTCTTTCACCTTTTTGGTTTAAAAGCTTGTGTTTGCACTTGTTTCCCACCTTTCCTGTAACTAGTCTAGTCCACATACAGATTTGCTGTATCCAGGATTGTTTGCAGTGCCAAAAAGTCTGCTGTTCAATTTTTCCCTTAGATCTGCTAGTTCTCTCCTCTCCTGCACTTTTACTAGCTTATTAGTCTAGCACTATACCAGACATCTTGTAGCAATTATTGTAGCACACAAAAGTGCTACCAGCACTAAACTTTCTACAAGGAAACAGCTCCAGCACTTATTATTAATGCCCACTCCTCCAGACATGTCTAAAGGTCAGTTCCCTGTGCTTTTTCCTATTAATCTGGTGAACTTGGGCATCCTGAGGCAATGTAGCAACTGCCTCATGTACACTGACAACCCTCTCCTCTTAACCTCCCAACCCTCAGACTTGCGAGAGGTGCACTTATATATCCAAATTGGAAGCCACGCACTCTCCACTCAAGACCGGAATAACTGGCCAAGAGGAGAAGGTCAACACTGGTACCACACCACATGGAACACATAGACCTCCAGAACATACACACAAGCGCTGCCTTCACATAAAATCACAAGCCACACACCCACCTTTGCGGAGGCTCTCAATCAAAATCTACCCAAACAGCAGAGACCTCCAAGGCAGAAACACACTCGACCACTGCAACACAACACTAATCACGAGATACGTAACTCTCCTAAACAGTGTGCCACTCAACCAAAGCCCATAAGGCAAAACAGCATGCCCAACACACACACACTAGTCATAGGTGACTTGATAGTGAGGCACACTGATGTTTCACTCACTAGGTTGAATAAGGAGAAAGTTACAGTCATCTGCCTGTCAGGTGCCAGGATCTGCCACATAATGCATACACTCAGGTCCCTCAGCAACAGGTACAAATATGACTCTGTCATTGTACTTGTGGGTGTGAATCACCTGAGACATATCTTCCTGGATTATATGAAAAGAGACATGGAGGAGCTCTCAGATTATGTAGCCCAGGTGGGTATGAACCTAGCTCTGAGCAGCCTCCTACCATCACTCAGAATGATACTACAGTACAAGCAGAAAATTATTGATTTTAAACAATTGGCTATGTTTCTGGTGTCATTCTAAGGGGATCCAGCATCTGTCTGTGTAGGATGATATGATTGACAGACCTCTATGCTTTGCCAGAGATGGCCTGCATCTGTCAGCCCTGGGCTTCTGGATACTGGCCAAGGTTCTTGTCACCCCTATCTTGCCTTTTTAGGCGGTGTTCCAAAGACCAAATTACCACCATAACAGCTACAAACAAATGCAATCTGAGGGTCATGCTGCTCAATGCTAGAAGTCTAAATCTCAAAATGCACTCACTCAAAGCACTCCTTAAAATGGAGAACATCGACATTTGTGCTGTAACAGACACGTAGTTCAAGGCAGCAGAAAGCACCCCTGCACTACCCGGCTATAACTCTTTCCACACCTTTCGGCCCCAGAACATAGACCGAAGCTCCAAAGGCGGTGGTGTCTCCATATTCATAAAGGATGCACACACCTCCAGAATGTTAGCCCAACATAACACATCAGAGATAGTTCAGGTGCAGCTAACACTGGGTAAGACAGCGATTTAGGTAGTAGCCGACTGTTGGTTACTAACCATGTCCCAAGACTCGCAATCCATGTTCCTAAGCACCCTGGAGAATATTAGGGTCCAGCCTAACACTCTCAATCTGGGTAACTTCAACTACCCCTCCATTAACTGGAAAAACTACTCATGAACTAATACAATTGCCCAACATTTCCTGGAATTCATGAATTCCAATGCCCTGGATCAGCTCATTCTTACCACCACTAGAGGTAGCAACATCCTTGACCTGGTCATTACTAACATGGGTGAACATTGCTCTACACCAGTAGTCAACTCCTCCCTGGTTAGATCTGACCACAAACTAATCACCTTGGAAATCCACATCTGTCCCACCCCCCCACCTCCCGCAAAGGTAACCACCATGAAAATCTTCCACAAAGCTAACTTTGGGCTCCTAAAAACAGAGGTGGCTAACTTCACGGCACCCATGCAAATGGAGAATCATTGCATGACTGCCGAATCATACACCAAAGTAGTGCACTAACACATACACAAATGCATGGATCTCGCCATACCCAATAGAACCAAGACATTCTCTTCCAAAAATAGGAAGCCAATCTGGTGGTCTCTTGCCATAAACAAACCTTACAACAGGAGGAAGAAACT
Source organism: Protopterus annectens (assembly GCF_019279795.1). Classification (NCBI taxonomy): domain Eukaryota; kingdom Metazoa; phylum Chordata; order Ceratodontiformes; family Protopteridae; genus Protopterus; species Protopterus annectens. Next base: position 625,274,249 of record NC_056747.1, on the reverse strand, counting down.
GATGCGGAATAAGGTGAAGTCTCAAGACTGGAAAAACTCCCTTATCAGCCTCAACAAAAAGTTGAGATCCCTCATCAAATCCTCTAAAGCTAGCAATGAAAACAGAATTGCAGCAGATAGTAAAAACAAGCACAAGTCCTTTTGTAGTTATGTAAAGAATCTCCATGGCAATACCCAGATTTGCTGTGAGCTACTGCACAATGGTACCTCCTATACCGATCCAGCAGATATTGCCAATATACTGGCCGACAGACTCACTGCCAACTTTACCCCTCTCTCCCCCAACAAAGGACCAAGCACTATACCACTAGATTGCTAGGCACCCAGTATTACTGCTGCACAGGTTAAAACAGCACTATCCAAAGCCAAGAATACAGCTTCTATGGGACCTGACAGTATCCCTGGCTGTGTTCCTCATGAACTACAGAGTGAACTGGCACCTCACCTGTGTGCCCTGTTCAATCACAGCCTCACCTCAGGCTTTGTCCCTACCGAATGGTGCACTGCTACAGTCATCCCTTTCCACAAAGGAGGAGTGACTACAGACCCTGGGAACTATCGCCCCATTAGCCTGATGAGTCTGATATGCAAAGCAATGGAACGCATCATCATGGACCTAATAAACAAGTATATAGGGAATCTCCAAACTCTGGATCCCACACAGTTTGGTTTTGTGAAGAGATGATCATACCTGCTCAACCTGGTCGACTTCTTTGAGTCAGTCTCCAGAGCTGTAGATGAAGGCAAGGTGTTATACAGCCTTCCTTGATCTGCCCAAGGCCTTTGATACCATTACCCACTCAGGAATCATAGAAAAACTCACTAAGCTAGGCATCAACCCCTATATCACTAGGTGGGTTGCAAACTGGCTCACAGATACAATCCACAGTGTGAAAGTAACTGACTCCAAGTCAGACCACCAACCTGTCATAAAGTGGAGTCCCACAGGGTTCGGTCCTGGGTCCTCTCCTGCTTGGTATCTACTTCTCTGAAGTCCAGGCCTTCACGAAGCGACTCTGGCTGACAAAGTTCACAGACGATTGCAAGGTAGGAGCTATTATTAACTCTCTATGTGATGTTAACATCTTACAGAAAGGCCTCACTGAGACCAACGACTGGTGTCAGAACTATGGCCTTAAGCTCAATGCCAAAAAATGTGTCATCATCCCCTTTGGGGAAAAACCTGGTTCCCATGAATTACCACATTGATGACAGTCCACTGAACACAGAAGGAGTTATGAGAGATATGGGAACACAGGTTGACAGCAACCTCTCTTTTGGCCACCACATTGCCACTGTGGTCAGAAAGTCCTATTGTGTAGCACATCTCATTACTAAGGGTTTTGCATCCAGGAAGAAAGGTCATTGTCTTCCTCTACTCTTCCCTCATTAGGCCAGTCATAGAGTACAATGCCCCATTTGTCATGTACCTCACTAGACACCTGCAACCACTGGAGAGGCTGCAAAAGTACCTCACAAAGAGGATCCTAGGCCTTAAACACTTGTCCTATATGGACAGACTCAGAAAACGCCAACTATTCATTGTCTCATGTCTCCTACTTAGAGGCAATCTCTGCTTGACTTACAAATCTATGTCTGACCCAGCTCTGTTAGAAATGCTACATCTAAAGAAATCCCAATTCCTCCATACCACATGCTCCAGAGACCTTAACCTCATTACCACAATCAACAGAACAAGCTGGAGGGACAGGTTCATAACCCAGAGACTGCCCATGCTATGAAATAGACTTTCCATACATGTCAAACAGAGCAGCATACCGGCCGTCTTCAAGAGAAATCTTGATGAGTGGATGGGAAATGAAAAATTCACCCGGGGATCACTCCAGTGGCTATACTCGACCGAGGCACTGGGAACTAAGGTCGGGTGGCACGATGCCAGGCTAATCCTTTGGGCTAGGCTTGTAAAGGCTCCAGTTATTTATCTCCTTTATATGCACCCCAATTAGTGGACATTTCTGGGTTCCCATGATGGTCCCTTCAAAAAAGTGGGTGCTTAGCTTGACTTGGAACTAATGCTTACTAAGACTTCAGGCAGACCATTGCCAGCAGTGCTGTGATGACCTGAATCAACTCTTCTGATGGTATACAAGCTGGGAAAGGATAAATGCAAAGAGAACACCCAGAGATGTATTGTAAGTATGACTTCTTCTTCTTCTTCTTCTTCTTTCGGCTTTATCCCGGTTAGGGGTCACCACAACGGATCACCTGTCCGCACATTGAATGGCAGTGGAGTTTTATGGTGTCGAGTTGCCAGCCCGGCGCCCAACCTTCCACAGAAGGCACACTCACACGCACACCCACGGCCAATTTAGAGTGTCCAATCCACCTGCAGCATGTCTTTGGGATGTGGGAGGAAACCGGAGCACCCGGAGGAAACCCATGCGACCACAGGGAGGACATGCAGACTCCGCACAGAAGGGCACCCCAGCCGAGGATCGAACCGGAGAACCTCTTGCTGTGAGGTGGCAATGCTAACCACTGCACCACCGTGGCCGCCCTATGTATTGTAAGTATGACATTTTCCTTTAATTTGTTTTTTTTTTTTTTTTTTAGCTTCAAGATAACCCCCAAGTTGGTACTAATAATATCATTTTTATCATTCAGTTCATGATGCAATGCTCATGAGTAGTATGATGAGGTGTTGCAGGAGGTACAGATATGTGGCTGCAAGACTGGGTATGATTTAATTGCTCTGTGCCTTAGAGTTCAGTGTGTTTTAACATCTGCCTTCTTATAGCACTCTTCCTTTTGTGATGAGGTGTTGCAGGAGGTACAGATATGTGGCTGCAAGACTGGGTACGACTTAATTGCTCTGTGCCTTAGAGTTCAGTGTGTTTTAACATCTGCCTTCTTATAGCACTCTTCCTTTTGTGTTTCTACACTGCAGGTCCATGTGATACAGGAAAAAGATCATCAACAGGGTCAGGCATCTTTACTGCTGTCTCTCTGTAGTGTGGCTTGTGTACCAAGACTGTACCTATTCTACGTGTAACCCTTCCATAAACAGCATAACTGCAGTGTGGAGGGATTGTACATTCTGCTGTGGCATTGTGTAATAGTTACCAATAGTGAATCATGTTTATACTCGTGTCCCCTGCCCCTGCCAAAACAGCTCCTGATGACTGGGGCAGCTTACCATAAAGGAGTGAAGCTTCGCTCAGGTAGACATAATTGTTTATCAGCCTGTTGACCAACCAAAGTTATAGTGGATGATTGAGGCTTTGGTGGTGAATTCAGTTAAACATCATGTTGGTCAATACCAAGATGTCCTGCATCTATGGCCAGGTAAAGGCCGTCCTACATTGAATTGCATATTTACTTGAACAGCAGGCTCAAACAAACCAACAGGCCACTGTAGGGTCAACCACCATCTGGCAGTGATTCTGTGTAGTTAGTCCTCCAGTCTCCTTTAACATCCAAGCTTTGTTGCTAACACCCTATCCTGCCCCCTAACTGATGTGACTCTGCCCTTCAGAACATATTCTGCCCTATATGTTGTGCATGGTCCTGCTGTTGCTGTCACCATTTCACCACCTTCTGTATGTTTGCATCCAAATGTTCTCACCTATCCTTGGCTGTGCAGAATAACTCACTTTTGTCAGTACCATCCTTGTGTGTGTAAATTAACTCATTTTTGTCTGTACTGTTTGGTTTGCCTGCCCCTGCACACTGTCCTACATCCTCTTTCCAATCTATAAATTTCATCTGTTTACTGATGTTATGTTGTCCCATCTTGCCTTTTGTTCTTGCTGGTTGGGTTCAGAACCGAGCATCAGTTCTGACACAGCCTATTACTAAAGTTCGAGAGCTTCCACTGGCTCGAGGCTATACCCTACCCCATCATGCTTAGGGAAGATTACCCAGATCTCATTTGCCACTAAACTAGATCAGGTGCTTCTCACTAGGCTCAGGCTAAGTGAAAATACTTTTTCAATATTATTCTGTTTTCAATAATAATTTTTGGATAAATATTGTTCTTGTAGTTAGTTACAGTGTTTTAGGTCTCACCCTTGTGATGAATTACTAGTTTTTTCACTTGTGTTTGTTTGTGGCTGGCCATCGCTTACGTTAAGGCCTACAGCTCCTCCCCTAACCCGTGTTTACTAAAAACGTTCTATTATGTTTGATGAACCCGTTTTAGTTAGAGGGTTCGCCTTTTTCTTTCCTTGCCCATTTAAATTAGAGGGCTCTCCTTCTGTTTACTTCTCCTTCCTAAAGAGGTTATGTCGTTTAAATTAGAGATGTCTCCTCTGGCTAGAGGAGACTGTCGTTTTAGTTAGAGACCTCTACTCTAGCCTTTTTCTTCTTCCCTGTGTGACTGTTTTCAAAAAAAAAGTGAGGTAGAAGATATATATTTACAGTTACTCATTACTAGTGTACTGTGTTAAATAGTTTTTGATAGTTTTTTCATAGTTAACCTTGTTAGTGTTATTAATCTAGTTTCTTGGACAGTGTTTGTTGTTATTGTTTCTTACCATTATGTCCAAGGAAGGAAAAGCAGTGAATTAGTCAGGTTTAAAAAAGTGTGATTCCTGTTCACAAAAAATGTCATTAATCAGTGGGCACACTAGTTGTCTCTACTGTTTGGGTGCAGTACACCTTCAAGACTCATGCTCCATTTGTCACGGCTTTAGTTCTAGGGTCCTGTAGAAATGCAAAAGCAAGCTCATACTCAGGGGATTGCTTTTTCTGAGGCACTTTAATGGAACCAGACTTCCTCTAAATCTTCTCAATCCCCAAAACTGGATAAGTCCATCAAAAGAGCGTCTTCTTTGGATCTTACTTTTGAGCCAGTAAAGAAGCTAGAAAAAGGCATGACTTTGGACCCAAAGGCTTTCAGGCCTGAAAAGAGAACTCCTTCGGTTTCACCAGTTTCTTCAGAACGAACTAGGAGCCATAGACTGAGCCAGTTCCCAACCTTGGAGCCAGTCTCTTCAGTTCCACAGTCACGTATTTTGCAGGTGGTGGCTGGAAGCGTCAAATCTTCAGCCCGGTCCTCTCGATCTTCCAGGAGTCTGTCAGATGACGACATGGAGCAGGTAGTCAGGAGGTTCCGTCAGACTCCAGCTCTGGCCAAGATCCTTTTGAGTCCAGCACAGAAGGAGTTAGAACCGACAACTGCCACTGCCCCTGCTTCTATTTTTATTCCAACCTGAGTGGTTTTGGAGCCTGAGTGTTTGGCTATGTTTTTGGTGGAAACGTTGCGTCCGAGATCTACCCCAGTTTTTTTGGTCATGACTTCCATTCCAAACTCTTCTATGCTATTTTCTGTCAAAGGGTGTGGGAGCTGAAGCTCCCCTGTCAGGTCCGGGGAGGAGAGTCGGATCGGACCTTTGTCTGATCTGAATCTGCCTCTCTGGGCATTGACGCGGGTGAGTTCATGCCTACATTGGCCTCGGAGCCCACCTCCTTAGTAGGGGAGAAGTCTCCTGGCTCATCATAGCCAGAGGCTCCCTCAAGTCAGGGTCGTGGTGCCTTCAAAGTCTTGAGGAGTGGGCTGTCACCCCTAACGGATCCACTCTTGGATCCAAGCACTCTTCCCCCAAAAGTACAGGTGTCTGCTTCTCTACCATCACTCCCCCCAAGGCATAGAGAACCAATGCCCCAGGATATGCCCCATTGCGTGAGTCATTTTCTTCTGAAACCTCCCCAGAGGACCCCTCCACAGAGGTCCCTCAGAAGAGAACATGTAAGAGGAAGCATCTAGACTCCCCTGAGGAGTCTAGTCTATCACTTCAGATACGGACTTAGATGATTCAGAAGGGTCCCCACGGTCACCCTCTGAGGATGTCTCCTTCTCCTGAAGCAGAGAGGTGGTTTGAAGACCCTTACCCCTTCTTGAGGATGAGTCCGTATACCTGGAGGCATTTCGTTCTCAACCCTCCACCTTTTGGGTGTCTCTGCCCTTCGACCAGCTCGTCATCATTGTTAGTGGAAAGGCATGGGGCTCTCCAGAATCCATGGAACCTGTTTCGAGGATGCACAAGTTCATAACTGCACCATCGGACAAAGATTTCTTAACCAAAGGTGTCCCAGTAGATGCTATGGTGGTGGCGGGAGCCACCAAAAAGGAGTTAGCTGAGACTTCTTCATCTTTCCATCCGCCGAATAAGGAGTCTCAAATGATGGACAGGTATGGGAAGCATATGTTCTCATCAGTGGCCTTTCCACTCAGGTCACTGAACTGTTTGACCCATTTTACCAGAATTCAGAGGGATCTCCTAAAGGATCTAGGTGATAACCTTCAAGGTTCCACAGCTGCAGGGGTTCCAGACAAGGTGACCGGCCAGCTTGCTACCTTAAATTCAGTAGTCAACTTCTCTATGTGGCTCATTTCTTATGCAGTCGATGGTGCGAGTAGGGCAGCTGGTACAGGAATTGCTCTGAGGAGGCATTCCTGGATGCGCCTTTGTGAGTTTGCTGAGCCCTTCAAGTCTTCCTTCACTAATGCCCCTTTTGATGGCTTGTCCTTGTTCGGACCAAAAGTTAAATAGACTCTGACCAGGTGTGAACAAGAAGCCAAAACTATGCCTGCAGTTGGGAGTACATTTTCCCTCCCTACCAGGCCTTATCCCAAAGGCCAGAAGGGTGGGAAAACGTGGTTCTGTAAATCCCAAAGAGCTTCGCCAGATGCACGTGGTAAATCTTCCCCCAGGGGCAGAGGGGGAAATAACAATGGAAGATGCCAACCTCATGGCAGAGGGGGTCTGCAAAATTAGGACAACAGAGATACGTTCTCTGGCAGACCCTTCCAGTGCTTCTGAAAGGAGGCCTGCCTGTCCACCTCTGGAGGCAGTCAGGGGCAGACTATCACTGTACCCAAAAACCTGGCTAAACATCACTCAAGACAAATGGGTACAGTCGATAATATCCAGGGGATACAACATACCCTTCTCCACCTCACCCCCACAAACAAGATCAGTTCTAGACATTCCACTCTGTCAAAGGGATCAAGCAACCCTAGAGATACAAAGAGTCATCCAAGAAGTCCCCACAGACCAAATCAGATCCAGAACTTACTCAAGGTTTTTTTTTAGTTCCAAAGAAAACCGGGGGACAGGAGACCCATCTTGGATCTCATCAGGCTGAACAAGTCTGTAAAAAAAATCAAAGTTCCAGATGGTGACACTGCAGTCTATACTCCCTTTTCTGGAACAAGACAATTGTATGTGCTCATTCGATCTTCAGGATGCATACTACCATATATAAATGAACAGGCAGTCCAGGAGACATCCATGCTTCCAGCTGGGAGCCAGTCATTACCAATTCTTAGCTCTGCCCTTTGGTCTCACTACAGCCCCCAGAGTGTTTACCAATTGCATGGCAGTAGTCACGGCTCACCTGAGGTGTCTAGGATTCTGGGTGTTTCCATACTTAGATGACTGGCTACTGACCGCCACCACCGAGCATCTACTAACCAAAGCAAGCGACACCACCGTTCATCTATGCTCGGAACTGGGCATTGCCATAAATTTCAAAAACTCTGCTTTGTTGCCATCACAGCATGTTACATTTATAGGAGCAGACTTAAACACAGACGACATGGTAGCAAAACTGCCTCATGACAGGGTACAGACACAGTGCCATCAAGTGTCCATCTTGCTCTTGAAAAAGAAAGAACAGGTAAAGTTTGTTTTAAGGTCTTAGGTACCATGGCAACTGGTATAACATTACTATCTCTGGTACGTCTACACGTGAGAGTCCTACAGTGGTTACTCTTTGCTCAGTGGTCTATGCAGGAGCTACCCATGTCCTACAAGGTCTTCATTACAGACTCCTGCAGGAAAGACCTATGCTGGTGCTTTCAATCCACGCAGGTAACTCTAGGCAGGCCATTCACTCTCCCTCAACTAGTAGCCAGAGTGACCATGGATGCTTCCCAGATAAGGTGTGTGGGGGGGGGGGGCATTATCTGGGAAAGATCGTCCAAGGAACTTGGCAGGAACACAAGTACCACTTGCACATCAATATCCTAGAGATGTGAGCGGTGCTTCTGGCGTTGCAGGCATTCCAGAACTCTCTTCCACCAGGTACGATATGCAATACAGACAGACAATTTGTCGGTAGTGTGGTATATCAACAAACAAGGTTGAACCAGATCCTACCCCCTGTGTTGAGAGGCTGAAAGAGTATGGCAATGGGCAATCTCTGCTCAGCGTTTTTTGATTGCAGAACATATTCCAGGTAAATCCAGTGTGATAGCGGACAAATTGAGCAGAGCAATTCTAATGCCTCACGAGTGGTCCCAAAAACAGGAAATTGCAAACCAGAATTTTTGCAAGTGGGGCCAGCCTTGTTGTAACCTTTTTGCCATGTCCATGAACACCAAATGCAGCAGCTACCTTGCTCTAATCTTCCCTCGGGGGGGGGGGGGGGTCACCAAGGGATGCACTCGTTCACAATTGGCCCCCAGGACTCCTGTATGCCTTTAACCATTTCTACTAATCTCCAAAGTTCTACAGAAAGCCAAATCATTGAGTTGCAGGTTAATACTCATTGCTCCGTACTGGCCTTGTCAAATCTGTTTTCCTTTTCTACAGGCCCCATCTCTGAGAAGAGCCATGGATTCTGGATGCAGTACCAGATCTTCTGACTCATCAGTCAGGAATGATCCATCCCTCTATCCAAATCCTCAAACTGACAGCTTGGCTGCTCCACTTGCAGTCTTAGCCAGGCTTGCAGAATGCAGAGTCCCTGTAATCACAACTATGCAGGTAAAAGCTGCACTCTCTAAAGCCAAAACAAACAGCTTCCATAGGACCAGACAACATCCCAGACTGTGTTTTACACGAACTTCAGAATGAACTGGCTCCCCACCTAAGCACTATGTTCAGTCATAGCCTCACGTCAGGCTTTGTGCCCACTGAATGGTGCACAGCAACAGTTATCCCACTACACAAAGGGGAACCACCACTGATCCCGGGAACTATTGCCCTATTAGCCTGATGAGCCTGGTCTGTAAGGCCATGGAACGTATCATCATGGAACTCATAAACAAAGACATTGGTAAACTCTGGACCTTACTCAGTTGGGGTTTGTGAAAGGCAGATCATGCCTCCTGAACCTGATCGACTTCTTTGAGGCAGTCACCAAAGCCATAGGCGAGGGTAAGGTGGTTCACACAGCCTATCTTGACCTCGCCAAGGCTTTCGACATCATCCCCCATTCTGAAATTATAGCTAAACTCACTAAACTGGGTATAAATCCCTAAATCACAAGATGGGTTGCCAACTGGCTCACTAACAGAACCCACACTGTAAAAGTTGCAGACTCCAAATCTGACTTCAAACCAGTGACAAGTGGAGTACCACAGGGTTCAGTCCTGGGACCTCTCCTGTTTGGTATCTACTTCTCTGAAGTACAGGCTAACACAGAAGGCCTCTGGCTAATGAAGTTCGCAGATGACTGCAAACTAGTAGCCACAGTCGAGTCCCCAAATGATGTGGACATCCTACAGAAGGGCCTCACTGAGATAGATGCCTGGTGACAGAGGCATGGCCTCAAGCTCAATGCCAAAAAGTGCATTGTCATCCCCTTTGGTAAAAACTCTGTACCTATGAACTACCACATAGGTGGCAATCTACCTAACGCCGAATGTGTGATGAGACCTTGGGATCCAGGTGGATAATAATCTCTCATTTGATAATCAGATCGCCACAGTAGTCAGGAAATCCTTCTACATGGCACATCTCATCACAAAAGGGTTCTCATCCAGGAAAAAAAGAGGTAATTGTTCCCCTCTACTTGACACGCATTATACCCATTATAGAGTACAACGTCCCTTTTGGAGTGTACCTCACAAGATCTGCAGCAGCTGGAAAGGCCACAGAAGTACCTCACAAAGAGGAGTACTGGCCTTAAATAGATGCCCTTCACTGACCGTCTCAAAAAACTCAGCTTTACTCCATAGCATATCGCTTACTCCAAGGTGATCTCTGCCTCACAGATAAAGCTGTGTCGAACCCAGAGCTGTTGGATATGCTACACCTAAAGAAATCCCAATCCCTCCGAGCTACTCACTCTAGGGACCTAAACCTTGTCACCACAATAAACAGGACATGCTTGAGGGATAGATTCCTGTCCCAGAGACTTCCCATACTCTGGAACAAGCTACCCATCTATGTCAAGCAAAGTTCCTCATTAGCACTCTTCAAGAAAAATCTTGATAAGTGGATAGGAAATAGGAAATACACCCCGGGGATCACTTCTGTGGCTCTGCTCAACAGGGGCACAGGAAAATAACTTTCTTGGGTGGCATAAGCCAGGGAACCTTGTTGGCTAGGCTTATTTAGGCCTAGTGTACCTACCTATGAACCTATATCCCCTGCAGTAAGACACAGTCTAGTTTCAACTCATAAGACAACAACTAGAAAGCTTCATGCTAGCAAATGGAAAAGGTTTTCTTGCTGGGTTTCCAAGAATCACATAGACCCTTTCACAGTCCCCGTAAGTACAATTTTTGATTTCTTAGCAGAAATTTTTAGTGAAGCAGCAGCTACCATACGAGTAAAATTAGCTGCCATATCTAACTACCACATAGGAGACATGGGATCAAAAATAATGTCTTACAGCTTGTGCACAGCTTTCCTGAGAGGTACATTTTTGCTAAGGCCTCCAATAAGGGAACCACCACCTCCTTGGGGGCTCAATTTGGTACTGACTACTCTGATTCTCCCACCATACGAACCAGCTTCCTCTTGCCAACTAAAATTTCTAACCTGGAAAACAGTCTTCTTGATAGCCATTACTTCAGCTAGGAGGGCTTCAGAACTTCAAGCTCTGTCCATACACCCTCCCTATTTAGTTTTTCACAAAGACAGAGTCTCTCTTAGAACAAATCCTTCATTCCTTCCCAAGGTATCTTCTGAGACAAGTTTGAATCAGTCCATAGACCTGCCTGCTTTCTTTCCAAACTATGGCAACAAGGCAGAATATAAGCTACACCAGTTGGATGTCCACAGGCACTTATGCTTCTACTTGCATAGAACAAAGGAATTTAGAAAATCTGACCAGTTATTCATCTCCTTCTCACATAACAGGAAAGGTGCACCAATATCAAAAGTTACCTTGTCAAAATGACTTAATGACACTATTACCTACACATATAATTCTCAGCATAAACAACTGCTAGTAAAGATTAGAGGCCATTCAACAAGAGCTATGTCAACTTCGGCCGCCTTTCAGGCCAGATTACCTATGGACTCAATCTGTGCTGCAGCCTCATGGGTCAAACCTCATACCTTTGTCACTCATTACAAAGTAGAAGTGGCCTCCCGGAACAGGGCTTCCTTTGGTTCCACTGTTCTGAAGAGTCTATTCCCTTGAGCCACCCAAGAAAGAAGGTGCTATGGACGCTGTCCCAACCAGCAAGAATGAAGGCGAGATGGGACAACATAACATTATGAAGTTATGTACCCACCATAACGTTCCATGTTCATTGTCCATAATCTTGCCTTTATTTTTGCATCCCACCCTCCTTCTCAGAGGAAAGAGAGGAATTTTTTATTGATTGTGAATTACATTTTCTGCTTCCCTTATTGTCTCATGAGATATAGGCTAATAACTATTACCATTGGGATTTTGTATAGGATTTCAAAATGTGTTAGGAATTTGCAAACAAGATCTGGGTAATCTTCCGTAAGCATGATGGGATAGGGTATAGCCTTGAGCCAGTGGAAGCCCTCGAGCTTTAGTAATTGGCTGAGTCAGAACCGATGCTCAGTTCTGAACCCAACCAGCAAGAATGAAGGTGAGATTATGGACAACAAATATGGAACGTTATGGTGAGTACATAACTTCTTATTTATGTAAGTTAAAGGGACTGTATCCCAACAAAAAATGCACCCCTTCTTCTCACTTCCCCTTCACACACAGCTATATTTGCTCCCCTCTGTTTGCTCTTCCCCTTTCATTTTGTAATTTTATATTCAATATCCCCTTTCTCCCCTGTATAACAATGATAGAAATGGCCATGTGATTTTGAACACCTCTTATGATGTATCATTTACTTGCAGCTCATCAGAACACACTTTACTGATGAAAACAACTGCTTGGACTGTATCTGACCTAATTTTATATTGTTATGGCAGTTTAGTTAGCAACCACACAACAGCTGTGTAGATAGATTTTTCATGTCCTTGTTGCTCTGCTGTCTTGCGTATTAAGAAAACTGCAGTTTGATGTGCTTATTTTGTACTGTTGCTTCTGATTTTCATATCTGAGCTGAGGTGGACTGTGGTTTCTGAAGTGCATTGTCCTGAATATTCTTAGGTAATAGGTATTTCTTTGCTTTGGTAGCAAACCATGTGCAGATGCACAGCTCATCTTTGAATTCCAAACTACTCTCATTTCATCATCCGTTTGCTCATAGACTGGATTCAGAAAATAGATTCAGTTAATGTTTCCCCTCCTTAAAACTTTCCTACCCTTTTGTAGCTGCACATACATGGAATGCGCTGTCTTCTGTTTTTATCTCCAAGTTAAACACTTTTGGTGCTGTGGCTGTTTGGAGATCGCAAATTTATTTGTCACAAATGCTCATAAAAGAGATGGCATTTTCTTTAACCTGCTTTATTAAACATCTGCAAATGCGCAGGTTTATTATTGTGCCTTTATCTCATTTTGCTGGATAAAAGCTGGAATGCATTTTATTTAATCTTTGTACCCTAGATAACAGGCAGAACTAATTCCCAAAAAGCAATTCACAGATCTGTGGCTAAGGTACATATGCTCATAATTGCCTCTTTATTTAACCTCTCCACCATCACTATGGAATTGAAATGATGTCTGCTGTAAGTCAGGGCACTTTAACAAAAGCATTCTAGTAGTATCTATGTGGTAGCTATGGTAATGCCTGCTACCTTGTTGTACATGTGCTCTGATTATAGGACTTGGTTTGAAATGCCTTCTGTCTGAGATTGTTGAATTGCTGAATAATGTTAACCATATGAAGGTGTGTTTCCTGTATTGTTAAGATTTTGAGGCATTGCCTATAAAATTATTTCTTTACAAATGTTTATTTTGCTTTCTTTGCATTATTTTCACTTTATCTGTGTGATGAGCAATATTTTTGCGGTATTGGTTGAACGTCATATGTATATATAATACAGTTTCCTTTGTTGGAAGGAGGGAGTTCTTGAAGACCTTTCTGATGTTTTTTTTCTGTAAAGTGCAGTTTATTCAGCAGACTGTTAACTGATAATAATGGTGGTAGTGCTTCTGCTCATGTAACATTTGACAGAGGCTGTTATTTAACTCTTGCTTGTCAGAATCTTCTAACCCTGTTCTCTAGGTATATGTGCTGTCCACATCTAAAACATGTGTAATCTGCAGGTATAACTTGTATCAGTGCTGCCTCTTCAGGATGGTTCAAAATATTTTCAGCCGAATGTTATGCCCTCTCTTGCATTCTCTAGCATTCTTATCTTATCGCCACAATAAACTCAGCACACCCTTTAGAGGAAATGGCTGTTATTTATGGAAAACTGTTTTTATTTTTCAGTTCAAAAATGGTACCCCAGATGAAAAACTTTGAAGGAGCTAAAGTCAGTGTCTCACTCCTGCTTTATTGAGAAATCTTATTTAACCTTTTAGTACTTTTCTGATCACCGTTTGTGTCTTAACCAGCTACTGCTTCCCTTGAGGTACTTCAATTGTAGTGCTTATTTAAGGCAGAAAACAGCAATGCTGAACCTAGAAGTAGGAGCAAGCCAGTAAATGAACGAATGAGAGAGATGAAACCAACTTTAATATAAACTTAAAAAATGCAGGAAGATTAAAAATCCAAGTGTAGTTAAGTGCTTTTGTCTAGTAAAACAGTTTTCATGGACTTCATCAGAACACTTGTCATTGTTATTGGGAGGAATTAAATAATAACATGTCACCAGGAAGAAAACCAGTTTAAAGGTGCAGGGATCCAAATATATCAGCAGTGAATGTATGCACCTCAGAAATTCATAACAGGATAAACCTAAATAGCTAAAACTTTAAATGTAAATATGAAGAAAGATATATTTGTGGAAAAAGACCACTGAAAACCTATTTGAGAAATATATATAGTTGAAAAAGGTGTGTAATAAAAAAAATATGTAATCTACATGAGGAAAAATGCAATAACTTATTTTAATAAATATATGTATGTATACAAACATTAAAAAAATAATGTAATAAAATGTTGTCACCCAAGTAATTATCTCAAAGTTTGGCTGCCCTTAGTTTCAAAACCGGCTGCACAGGGATATATTCATTAATTCCTGGATCACAGCTTGTATCTAGTCTGATTTGCCGATAATATTCCCAGTATTCTAAATAAGTTTCCCCAGCACTACCTCTTGGGTTGGGGGTAATTGTGTCCAGGATCCCGAAGGTAAACTTATTAAACTGTGCCCAAGACAATGAATGCTTATATAGAACATTTTTCAAGTTTTTAGTATGTATGTCATACAAGTGCTCATAAATTCTTCTTTTGAGAGCCTATTCAGTCTTTCCTACATAAAAGGCAGGACAAGAGACACACTTGGCTAGTTATGCCACACTACTAGTATTGCAGTTACCTCAGCTTAACTGGATACTGTCCTTCAGGGTATTTTCCAAGGAGATACAGTTTTCCTTCCAAAATGTAAGAACAATAAGAACAGCTCCCACATTTGGTGGTACCCTTTCCATCCACCTTGGGATGTATCATGAAAGAGTGGGGGCCTTTCTAATAAATTCTTGATGTTATGACCAATCTTGAAGACAAAAAGAGGCTGGTCACCCAACTTCCTAAAAATGCCCATGTTAGTTTTAAAAATTTTCCAGTTGCTGTGTGTAATCCTAGAAATTATTTGACCGTGTCCTTGAAACTTCAGAATAAGAACTCTCTCCCAAGAGGATGTCATAGCATCAGCAGGTAAATCATGGAAGTTCGAACCATTCAGGGTGTTGCCCAATATGGGTTTAAACTTGGAAGTCCTAAACTGTATTACTGTTTTGATTGTTTTGTCCAGAAGTGTACATGGATAACCACAGCCCAAGAACATCCTCTTTTTAACTGTTTCATCTTCTTAAGGTAAAGACCATTTGCAACAACTTAACCAGTTGCCCTTTCACTAATCCCACTTTTTGTTTGTGGGGGTAAAAACAGTTATAGTTAAAATGGAGAATGCACGGTCAAACAAAAACTAATAAAAATTAAAAAAAACACTTCTACAAACAAGAAATACAAAAATATTAGCGTAAAACTTGTTTAATTACCGTTTTTGTCAACAAGACTTTTTGTTCTTGTCGACAAACGCGGTAATTAAACAAGTTTTACGCTAATATTTTTGTGTTTCTTATTTACAGTTATAGTTGAGATAGGAACTGCGGAAAGTGGGTTTACGATAAATGTTGGAAATAAATTTACCATCTTTATGTTGAATTGTAACCTCTAAATAATAGACTGTATTCACATAATTTGTATGGGTAAACCAGAGAAATTCAATAGTATAGTTCAAATAGCCCACAGATTGGTCCACAATGTCTCTGGGTGCATTCCATAAAATAAAGATGTCAACAAGATATCGAAGATATAACTGACAAACAGGGAACTTGATTGTTATGCAATGCAAACTGGGCTTCCCACTGGTACAGAACTAGGTTTGCAAAACCAGGAGCACACACAGTGCCCATGCCAACACCTTGAAATTACTTGTAAAATTTCTGTTCGAAAAATAGAAAATTGTTATCTAGCATCACATCCATGAGGTCAGTCCGTGTCCTGATGTCCTTACCAGTTAAGAAAGAATATTGGAGGAGGATATCACTGAAAATATTCCAACCAAGATCTTGAGGTATACATGTGAACAGGTCGGTGACATCAATAGTGAGAAACCCCAAGCATTCACTACCACTTTCCCTGTTAAATCTACTTAAAAAAATCCCACAAATCCTTAAGCTTGTATGGGTTGTTAGAAAAAATAGGCTTTAACATATAATCAGCAAACTCTGCTAGTGCATTAGTTTTTAACTGCAGGTTGTGACAGTAGATCTCATGGGGGGGGGGGGTCCAAAATGTTTTTGTGCACTTTTGGTATCCCAAAGATAGTTGGAGTCAAGGGATTTGGGTTGCAAAAGAAGCTGTAGAGATCCTCACTGATCAAACCTTGCATTAACATGTATTGTAAATGCATATCAGTTCTCCCGTAGGCAATGTTAACTTCGTTATGAGACACTTGCAAGTATATGTCCAAGTCTTGGAGCAACAGAAACATTTTCCCCACATAGTCGATGCTGTCAAAAAATAACAGTCCCCCCCCCCTTTTCAGGTTTCATAACCTTGATTGTTCTATTATTTTGAAGTGATAAAAAGATGTTCTTTTCCCCGATGGAAAGATTCCAAAAAGGGGGCAACTTAGTCTTTTGATGAAGCTTGTAAAAATTAAATTCCTGTGCCTTTTTTGAAGGTGTTTACCAGTGGTTGCATAGGTGGTGTAAAAACACTCTTCTTCTTAAATCTTCTTGGTTGTGTATTTCCACTATCTTGCTGTTGAACAAAATGACAAGATTCAATTTCCAGGTAAAAATCTTCAGCTCAGTTACAGTCCCCATGGGATCAGACTTCTGACTTGGAATAAACGTGAAAAGAAAAGTGTCAAGACTGCTATAGTTGAAAATTTTGTATCCACAACATTCATATACAATGCCATCGAAAGAACAAATAGAGTGGTCAACAGGGAAACGTGAGGCATCATTACTTAATTGCTCTGTTTGGGTCTGTTCCGATATCTTCTTTTCCCAGCTTGTTGATCCCCAAATGCTTGGCCCCTGTTTTGATTGGCAGTTCTCTGGGACCTCCATAACGGGGGAAATTCTAAAGGGTCGTGGGTGCCATGGTATTCACTCTGTAATTGTCTGTCTTCATGATGTAACTCAGAGGCTTCAAGTCTGTGTCAGTCACCCTGGTTCATTGATTATAACTGCCAACTTCTTGGGAACCTAAGAATGTGTTGTTCATTTTCCCTGTAACTTTGTAGGCTGATTTGTTCTCATATTGTTTCAGTTCCCTCAGAATTTTTTTTATATTTTCTGAGCTTAACCTGTTTTATTTGCTTATCAGTTTTAGAAAAAAGGGAATTGTAGTCCTTCTGTACAGAAGTGAAGAATAGGTCAGTCTTAATTTTGTTATCTAACAGACAAACATCCTCTAAGCTGAGTAAAATGAGACTCTTCTTTTAATAAGTAATTCTATAGTCTCAAAACCATGTTTGTTGTACAGATTAATAAACTATTCAAGGAAAAATGGGTCAGATACAATTCCGTTGGGGAATTTAAAGGGTTCACTTTTATTCCAAGCCAGGAGTTTGATATCATAGACACTGTAACTGAGCTGATGGTTTTTACCTGGAAATTAAATCTTGCCATTTTGTTTGATGGCCAGCAGGATAGTGGAAATATACAACCAAGAAGATTTAAAAAGAAGAGTGTTTTTACACTTAGTATGCATCCGTTGGTATACACCTTCGAAAAGGCTTAAGAATTAGATTTTTACAAGTTTCATCAAATGACTAAGTTCCCCCTTTTTGGAATCTTTTCCTCAGGGAAAAAAACATCGTTTTATCCCTTTGAAATAATAGATTGATTAGGCTTATGAAACCCAACAAAGGGGATGGAACTGTTATTTTTGGCAGCATCGACAATGTGGGAAAAATCTTTTTGTTGCTACAGGACTTAGACACATAATTGCAAGCGTCTCATAATGAAGTTAACATCGCCTACAGGAGAATTGATGTGCATTTACAAGACATGTTAATGCAAGGTGTGATCGGTGAGGATCTTTAAAACTTCTTTTACAACCTAAATCCCTCGACTCCAACTATTTTTGCGATACTGAAAGTGCTCAAAAACATTTTGGGCTGCCATTGAGACCTATTGTCGCGGACCAGCAGACTGAAGCTTATCTACTAGCAGTGTTTGTCGATCGTATGTTAAAGCCTATTTTTTCGAACACCCTACACTTACTTAAGGATTTGTGGGATTTTTTAAGTAGATTCAGGGAAAGTGGTGGTGAATGCTTGGGGTTTCTCATTGATGATGTCATTGATCTGTTCACATATATACCTCAAGATCTTGGTTTGAATTTTTCAGTGATGAAGTCCTCCAATATTCTTTTTTAACTGACAAGGACATCAAGAAGCTGACTGACCTCATGGATCTGATCCTAGATAACAATTTTCTATTTTTTGAAGGGGAATTTGACAAGCAGATCCAAGGTGTTGCCATGTGCGCCACGTGTCCTCCTGCTTTTACCAGCCTAGTTCTCTACCAGTGAGAAACACAGTTTGTATTTCACGTCAATCCATATTTCCATTTTTGTCAATTATATCTTCAGTATATTGATGGTGTCTTTATTTTATGGAATGGACCCCGAGACACTGAGGGCCAGTTTGTGAGCTATTTTGAACTCTACTACTGAATTTCTGCAGTTGACCTAAACATACATTACAATTCAATATAAATATGGTATATTTATTTCCAGCATTTATAATAAACCCACTTTCAGCAATTCCTGTCTTCACTATAACAGTTTTTCACCCTCACAAACAAAAAATGGAGTTTGTGAAGGGACAACTGATTAGGTTGTTGCTTATCGTCTCCGATGATGGTCTTTACCTCAAGGTGATTAAACAGTTAAAGGTGATGCTCTTGGACCGTGGCTTTCAGTGTTCACTTCTGGACAAAATGATGAAAGAAGTAATACAGGTTAGGACCTCCAAGTTTCAACCTATACTGGGCAACAATCTGGATGGTTCAAACTTCCATGATTTACCTGCTGATACTATGACATCCTCTTGGCAGAAGGCACTTTGAAGTTTCAAGGACAAGCTCAAATAATTTCTAGGATTATACTCAGTAACTGGAACATTTTTAAAACCAACATGGACATTTTAAGGAAGATGGGTGAGCAGCCTATTTTTGTTTTCAAGACTGGTCACAACACCAAGAATTTATTAGAAAGGCCCCCACTCTCTCATGATGCATCCAAAGAGGATGGAAAGGGTACCACCAAATATGGGAGCTGTTCTTATGCTTCTTACATTTTGGAAGGAGATTGTTCTTCAGGGTATTGTCCAAGGAGATACAATGTCCAGTTACATTTAGGTAACTGCAGTACTAATAGAGAGGTATACCTAGCCGACTGTGTCTTTTGCCCCACCTTTTATGTTGGAAAGACCGAACGGGCTCTCAGAAGAATTTATGAGCACTTGTACGATATATGTACTAATGAAAAATGCTCTATACAATCATTAATTCATCGTCTTGCACACAGTTTAATAAGTTTACCTTTGGGATCCTGGACACAGTTATCCCCAACCCGAGAAGTAGTGCTTGGGAAACGTATTTAGAATGCTGGGAATTTTATTGGCAAATCAGATTAAATGCAAGCTGTGATCCAGGAATTAATGAATGTATCTCTGTGCACCCCATTTTAAAACTAAGGGCAGCCAAACTCTGAGATAATAACTTGGGTGACAACAGTTTATTATTTTTTTTAATGTTTTTATACATACGTATAGTTATTAAAAAGTTATTGCATTTTTCATCATATAGATATATTTCTTTATTACACACCTTTTTTCAAATATTTATATATATATATATATATATATATATATATATATATATATATATTTCTTATGTTTTTATATGTGTTTTTCCACAAATGTATATGCCTTCATATTTATGTTTACAGTTTTAGCTATTTAGGTTTATCCTGTTTTGAATTTCTGTGGTACATGCATTCACTGTTGATAAATTTGGATCCCTGTGCCTTTAAATTGGTTTTGTTCCTGGTGATGTGTTGATATTTAAATCCTCCCATTAACAATGATGAGTGTTCTGATGAAGTCTATGAAAATTATTTTATTGGACAAAAGCACTTAAAAAATGCAGAAAGATTAAAAATAAGTGTTGTTAAGTTCATATTAAAGTTGGTTTCATCTCGCTCATTCGTTCATTTATTGACTTGCTCTTATTTCCGGGTACCGCATTGCTATTTTCTGTTGGTTTTTAATGCGGTCTGTACCTCCGGTTTGTGATCATTTAAGACAGACATCCTCTAGTTCTAACATTTTTGCCCTTACTATTAAAAAAAATCTGCTTTACATTACTCTGTCCCTTTTTTTCATTCTCCTTTATCAAATTTCTAAGGGTTTAAAGATCTGCATGTTTGCAAAACTGACAACCGTGATTATGTGCTTGTGAATTACATTTTGCTCATACTTGCAGAATCCTCATAATCATTGAGAGGAAAATGGTAAATTGGTTGTACCACACTCTATTGCTTCATGCTTTATGAAGGTGGGTTTGTATGTTATTCTGAGCAAAGAACTGAGTTCCTCCTATTACCTTCACCTTACCTGGATGGGTTTGCTCTTCTTAATCGCCACCTTTCCCTTTGCTTGGGGACTGAATGCCACCAATCTGCTTCACTGGAAGGTTGCCTTGCTTTGGCTTTTTTTTTTTTTTTAAGTAGTTGCTGATACCTTCTTCACCTTACTTCTCACTGCACTCATCCAGAAATTATCACACTATTTTTGAGGGTTGTTGTTACAGAGACATGTTTGTTTTACTGATGTGTTTCCAGTTTATATCAGAAGATACTGGACAGGTTACATGTAGTGAGAAATAAAGCTGATGTTGACTGCAGCATTGGTGATGGATGAGCTGTGGTCTGTTGGACTGGGCTGTGTGATGCAGCTAGCACATATGTAAGTGCTTCTCCAGTAACCTTGCCTCATCCTTCCACTGTTGGTATAAACCATGCTTAGACCCTATCTAATGGCTTATATTTACCATATCCTCAAGAAGTGAATTCCAGGTCTTGATACCCTCTTTATGAAGTAATATTTTCTAGTGTCTTACTTGAGGCTTCTACTCCTGCATGTCTGTCTCCTTCCCCTCTGTCCTTCCTTTGTAATTTCAACCCTCCTGCTTGTCCTTTTGCAGTGTAGCTTAGTCATGTCCCATTTTCACAAGTTTCTTCTACTGTATACATATGTAAATCTTTGTTCGTATCCCTCCCTTCCATAACCTTCATCATTATGTATTGTGTGGCCTGCAGTAGTATACCCAATAGCCCATGCATAGACTTACTCTTGCCCTGCACAGCACAAAGATTGCCACAGAGTTTCTGGAATCTACACCCTTCACTGTGCACCTTGCCATGTTCTTGGTTTTTTGGCATTGTTTTTTTCAAATTGAATAGTATGAATCACTCAGGGTGGCTAGTACACAGGAATTTTCTCCTTTTTCCTGCTTAAGGTCATCTCACAAGACTTTTTTCTGTACCCCTAATGTGAAGTACATTTTCTAGCTTATGATAATTTACCCACAGTGCCAGTAACTCGGGCCTGTCTGAGGACTAACCCCTTGCCACCTGTGTCTTGACAGCTAAACCAGTCCTTACATTATTTACATATGCTGATCTTGCCATCCAGACCCTCTATTATGTTTGATACACTTGCATATATTAATCATGACTGGTCCTAACACAGAATACTTTGAAACTTCATTGCTTACTGACAGTTCCTATTTAAGATATACTCTCTGCTTCCAGTCAGAAATACAGTTTCTGTATTTTGGCCCATGTTGCCCATAGCTGTTTAATTTTTTTCTACTAGCTTCCTGTGAAGCACAGCATTACTGATGAACTCCATTACATTATACACCCACAGGATTCCCCTAATCCACCTCATTCTTAACTCATTCCTGTAACTGAATAAGACTGGTCTGTTTGTCAGCCAGAGATTTAGCTTTCAGATTCTGTGTCAGCTTCCCACACAGAATAATTTCTGTGACCTTCTTTGGAGTGAAGGTGAGACTTATAAGCCTGTAGAGGTACCTGATTCCTGTCTAGACCCTCCATTGTTTGGTAGTAATACAGTTGCCAACATCTGTCTTGTGGCACCATATTGGTTCTTAAGATGAGACCAAGAGTTTATAATAGTGGATCACTGCCAATATTTCTTTTAACATGGTAGGAGGTAGGTTGTGTGGACCTTGAACTTTACCTCATCAAAGGCTCTTGAGTTATTTTTCTACTTTTTTGCTTTCTTACTCTTCCGTCTGTCCATGTCCTCTTCTGTAATTAGCTGCTTTTCATGGTGACAGTCTGTTTAGCCACCCCTTTGTAAATTTAGCGACAAACCATTCATTACTTGATCAGTCTTCCCGTCTTCCCTGTTGAAGTATCCTCCAGTGTGTTTTTGAACTTTTTCATCTATCATCCCCTTAGCTGTCCCCTTCTCTAGGGTATGCAGAATAATGTCAAGGAAGAGGACTGAGGTTTAAAAGAGGACAGGAACTAAGCAATGAATTAGTGTTGGGGTAAATAAATATTGTTAAAAAAGAAAACATGCATATACAGCATGATACTAATAATGGAAACTGTTATTACAGATTATTTTCTTTTCTATTAATATATATGAACTCATGTTGCAACTTAACGTGTGGTGATTTAATAAAGATGTTATAATAAATGTTTGTTTCCCTAGTTTAAAAAGGAGTTAATGTGGCATACTGAAGTTACTGATTCTGTATTTTGGCAATACCAGATTGATGTAAAAGGGAACCTAGGCAACTGTATAAATTACTACTACTCAGAAGTAAACCTCAGGCAGGTGTGTTAATTGTAACTGCTCAGGGGGTAAAGTACCATCCAGAAAATGCATCTGAAGATCATGACTTCTCCACTTATGTGTACTTTAACAGTTCATTACATCCAGCTCTTTCTCACCTCACTAGCCAGTCTACTACCCTCTATAGGGGTGTCCAACCTTTTGGCTTGCCAGGGCCGCATTGAGTGAACAGAAGTAGTATTGGGGCCGCATATAAAATATATCATACAGTTAACTCTTTCGCTGCCACGGGAGACCAAAGTCAACTTCCTGGCTGTACTGTAGGTGCATTCGAACAATTAATAAATGTAATAAATGCCTAATATTTGCCTTAAAATTCTAATTTTCATTCCGATTCTAATTCTCTAATTTAACAGTTAACTCTAACATCTTAGTTAATATATAGATTTTTTTTACAAATAAACAGATATTCACTACAGTACTAGCATTTCTCACTGGGAAAACCACTCCAGCAGTCCATCTACATACAATGTCAACATCAGCAGTCCTACAATACTATAATCCACAAAAATAAGCCAACAAATTTGCAATAAAGTAAAGAATTAACATTGCTAACTTAATAAAACAATTCTGAATAAGTTACAAGAGGGTCTCACCCAAACAAATGACTGGTGCCAGAAACATGGCCTCAAGCTAAATGCCAAAAAATGCATCATCATCCCCTTTCAGGAGAGTGATGTCCCCACAAATTATCACATTAATAACAATGTTGTAAGCACACAATCAGTTGTGAGGTGCTTGGGCACCCAGGTTGATAGAAACCTGACTTTTGACCACCACGTTGTCTCCGTTGTATGGAAAGCTTTTTACATGGCCCACCTCAATAGTAAGGTTATCTCATCCAGAGACAAGGAGGTCATAACATCCCTGTATTCTTCCTTTACAAGAGCAATTATTGAGTGCAACACCCCTTTTGGCAATTGCCTCAGCAAAACACCATGCCAAAAGAAAGACTATAACCATTTCTGACAAAAAAAGGACAAAGGACTGAGTTCACTTAGTTATCCAAACAGACTAAAAAGCTTCTTGCTTTCCTCTATCTCTCACTGGCCCCTATAAATTTCATCACTGGCTTGCTTTCCAGGCTAAGAAAGATCCTGCCTTAAGAGACTTTCTCCACCTCAGAAATACTGGTTATATTTAAAACACTCACTACAAAGACCACAGCCTTCACTGCAACATAAACAAGCCACTTTGTATGGACAGGTTCTTGGCACAAAAACTTTCAAATTCTGTAAAAAGCTCCTTTCATTATCAAACAATGTAGTTCAACAACACTACAACTGGATGGATAGCCATGAATGTACTCCTTAAGTAAGTAGCATAGCCTTCATCAAACCGGAAGGAAAATCCACATACTAAACTTTCACAGCTGGATGGCTAAGATCTAATATTGGTTACTCAAGTCTACTTGTCTAAGAAGAGTGGCCTATTTAACTAAGAATTCCATTTGCAAAAATATATTCAGTATACATATTAAATCTCTCTCTCTTATATACACACACACACACACACACACACGCACATATGCGTGCACGCACACACACACACACACACACACACACACACACACACACAGAAAAGAAGTCCCTACTTGTAAAATAGGTAACCTCAGTAATCACATGACACAGTCTCACTGATTGAAATTGTCTGGAAGTCAAAATACCTGAAAAAAATCATAATAGAGATGGATTCATCCGTGCAATTTCCCACCACCAAAAGGAACATCAGTAAATCAACAAACAACTGCTCAGCAAAAATTAAATCAATAAGAAATCTATAAACTCTCTTAAGATCATACTACATACTGGAGTAAACATATAACTTCCTTCCAATCTAAAGCCATTTGACATTCAGACATTTTAATTTGTGCAGAAGTTATTCACAGACTGACCGTTTACTAAGCTGTAATGCTGACCATCACTTTTGAAAAAAACAAATTCCCACACTTTGTCAATAGCTCAAAGTGAAGAAAGGATTATTTTTTTTTTATTTATTATGTATTTATTTAATTTTGGAAAACATCTTTAAAACTGTTAAATTGATCACACACCCAGAAACACAGAAAAGTTATTGTGATAAGTAAACCACAGACTGCTGCAAGAAATCAGTCACAGCACACTATGCTTACGTCCAAACCAATGAAGCATACCTGTCAATTCCAAAAGAATTAAAGTAGCGTAATAAGAAAGTTATTTGCAAGGTTACATGGCAGTTTATATTGGAAATAAGTGGAGATATTAAAAACGCTCTGTTTCTCATAATTATGCTGAAAAGTCTTCCAAGATAAATACATCCTTCTGATTTAGCATGGAACCATACCTCTCAACCTTAGAGTAGGAATTCTGGACAAAGCGAAAAATAAAATTGGGATACAGGCCCAAAAATAGTTATGCATCACAGACACCATTGAAACAAGTGTAGCTGCAAATATTACGCATCATGTATAATGTTTCTATCCCATTATTGTCAGTTAAGCATCATATGGCTCATTCAATCCTGCCTTCTTTTGCAACAAAGAAAACCATACTTTGAAATGACAAATCCATTGAAAATAATAAAACACATTGGCTCCACATCTTGCAACTTCCTAAATGCAAATAATCTCAGCGCTTTCATTGAAACTAGGTCTGCTTATTTCCACAGAATGACACCTCTCCCTAATTAAGTCTAATGGTATACAATCTACCAGGATCTGGACTACCTGAAATAAATGAAATTATGGCCTGTAAGTTGCAAGTGCACTTTGTTTAATTAAACTACATTTCAAAGCTCACTTGCTGTATTTTTTCAGTAATATCCCAATATCCATTTCCAGGTCACTTTAAAAGACATTGGCAGTGGTAGACTTAGCATCCTCCAGATCCCTACAGGACCACACACATACTGCTAACATTGTCCATTAAATGTAAATATTCATCCACTGTAAATGGTAAGAAGGTATATCTTAAAAAATCTATTTTTGGCATTCCTAGTACCCAAGTATCAGGTTTTGAAACAAAGAAACATATTCTCCGCACTTTGTAAGTCTGTCTTTAATAATCATTTACTGTTGCAGCACTCCCAACACAAACACACACATACACACTAAAACCCCCAACATTTAAAAAAATGACATTGTGCCACCTGATTTGCCAGTATTGATGATCCACCAAAGTTATGCTTACTGTTGTCCAATCTACCACTGCTTAGAACCCACCAATGACAAGACAGTACTGGGTGATTTTTTTTTGTAAAAAAAAAAAAAACAATAAAGTTTATATGCTACAGTCCCACATTAGTCGATCCACTACTGACCCATTAACCTTAGCCTGCTGTCTCATTCTTACTCCCTGGGACTGCATTACCTTGGATGACTACTTTTATTTCCTAAGCAAAAGACACAAATTGGAAGATGAGGCAAAAATCCTAACATTCTTCAAACATTCTTCAAAAATCCATACAGTTGAGAGGTATGATTTCATACTCAATACAACACTCTCCCTGTCAGAAAAGCTGCATTTTAATGAAAGTGTACTTTTAATGTAGGATGCATTTGTGAGCTAACTTGTTTGTATGTTAGCCTCTTTGTGCATGTGTCTCTCTCTGTCTCTCTGTCATGCACACAAACACACACACACACTTCTACTTTCACGCACACGAACATTCTGCTTTCATGCATGCACTCACTCACACCATACTTACCTATTGACACAGGTTAAGTGCTGTCTCTTTAAAAGGCAATGGCAGCAAATCCATAGACGAGTCCCCCTTCAGTAAGAACACACACATTGATTCTTTGGCATGAAATAATGGCGTAACCACACAGACCCTTCTTTGGCGCAAAAAAATCAAAACTAGAAGGATGATTTGGTGGATGCACACACCAATGTTAGAGTTACAGGTCACGGGCGTGAAAAACACAACAAAAAAGTGTTTTGGGGCATGTATACATCGATGTTGGAGTTAGAGGTGGAGGGCCGCATGGCAAAGCTCTGAGGGCCGCAGGTTGGACACATCTACTTTAGACAGTATAAAACCTGGCTGCATGATAGAGATATTTAAAGTCTTGATTTCACCTAGATTACCTTAATTTGCTGGTTTGAGCACTGCAAGAGCAGGCAAGAAGAGGCTAGGAGGATGAGTCCGACAGTGGTTAACTGATTGTGGAAGGAGGCAGCTTGTTTCAATGCAGACACCTGTTAGGAGAAAGGTGCCTTGCGTGCAATAGTATTTGTGACGTGTGCTTAGGTCTCTGCCAAATCATGCATATGGTAGCCTCCGTAAGGCACATGTTGGAACATGCAGATCCTCACATTCATGAGCCATTCACATGGCCAGCTAGATAAGGGCCTAAGATCTTGTACAATAAAATGCCTGTTTGGATGGTGATGTCATGCAACTGGTGGTTGACTCACTGAAGAAATGATGGGTCCAGTTTATTGCAGGAGGGTTGATGGTTGTCGGGCAGTGGAGGTAAAAAGATTCAAAGGTAAATCTGATGAAGAACAGAATTGTTTGTAGCTATTAGGATAGTGATCTCGTAGTATTGGAGAAGAGAAATAATCTTCTGCAAGAACTCTTGTCACGCATCAGCTCAACTAAAGATGGAAAGAGGATAGTACCCACATCATCTACATTGTTAATGCCAGTGAATCAGTGCACTCAGAAAGATGCTGCAAATGAATTAGCACATACAGAAGTTTTACTATGACACATACTCCAAAGTACTGTGTAATGTAAAAGCAGGAAACATTCAGAATTCTCCAAGCATATGAAGGCCAACAACATGGAGCTGTAGTTAATATGTGGAACTTTTCAACCCAGACCATTATGGAGAGATCTTTTAAATTGAAATAAATGCATATATTCAGACAGATCTGTCTAAGCTGCAAGGAGAAATTATGAAAATACTCATAGCTCAGGAGTCTGGCAGTTGACAAAGAAGACTAATACACAAATGTTACCATTATTTGCAAAAAATTAACATTTGTATGCCATTCACAAAGGGAAATTTGGACTGTTGACCTGACTTTTCAAGCCATCTTTGTTTGTGTATATATATATATATATATATATATATATATATATATATATATATATATATATATATACTATAATGATAGTGTGAAAAGATAGTACAACTCTACATGCATGTAGGAGCATTTTTAAAACAGAACACAAAGTAGATATATTGAAAAAAAAAACTCTCAGCTACTGTAAATTTACTCCCCAAGTCTCCCATTATGAATGGATTCTGTCCATTTTGACTAAAACATTTAATAAAATATAAAATATTACATACTTTTCACTTGTGTCAGGAAATCTTTTCAAGTTCATTCAATATGTTTTATAGTTGACTGTAAAGAAAATAGTCAGCAATTTCATTGTTATAAAACAAATCTCTAAAGTAAACTGAAAGTACAGCTTTTGTTTAGAATTTTTTTTGGTGAAGTTATATTTTAATGGTCTTGCTTAAAGTTGTACTGTGTTTTAAGAATTATACAAATGCACAAGTATAACTTGGCAGTATGATGTGTAAACATGGGATGTTAAGTTGTCTATCTCGCCTTCATTCTTGCTGGATGGGTTCGGAGCCGACCTCGGCTCCGACTCGGCCACTCTAAAAGCTCGAGAGTTGGTTCCACCGGCTCGAGGCTCCCCTTATATCCCACAATGCTAGGCGTGAGTTACCTCAGATCTCGTTTGCCGCTACAGCGATCGAGGTGTGTGGTTTCTACCGGCTTCTTGGTGAGTTATAGTAGAGTAATTTTTAGTCTACTTAAACCCCTTAGTTTAATTCTTTACAGTTATTACCCTTAGTTTAGTGGATTTTGACCCTTTTCTCTTCTATTATCCCCTTTTCCACAAAGAACTTATAAGTTCTTCCCTCGGGCCTTCGGGCCTTTTTTCCTTCCCCTAGTGGTGTGTGTGTGTTTTTCTCAAAAAAACTTTGATAGTGTGTTTAATTTTTGAGTTAAAACTTGTATAGGGTGTAATCAGTGTGTTTGACTGTGTGTGTGTGGTTACACTTCTTCTGTAATGTCTAAAGACTCAAAGGTCTCAGGCTTCAAGAAGTGTGACTCGTGCTGTCAGAAAATGTCTCTGACAGACGGTCACACTTCTTGTGTCTACTGCCTGGGACCTTTACACCTGCAGGACTCTTGTGCTGTATGCCATGGCTTCAGCCCCAGAGTCCTGCAGGAAAGAAAAAATAAACTTATTCTGAGAGGTTTACTTAAGCCTGAGGGTTCCCTTACTGTTCCTTCGGGAAAACCCTCCAAGGCTTCTAGGTCCTCGGCTCCAGCGTCTGAGCCGAGGCCTAAGGCTTCGAAACCTCCGTCTGCATCGGCTCCGGCTGGAGCCGATGACTCTCAGACTGCAGTTTCTGTGGTTTCCTCGGCTCCGGCTGGAGCCGAGGTATTGGAAATTCCTTTGTCGGTTCCGACCAGACCTTCGGAACCGACAACTAGAAAGCGGTCCAGGTCACCGTCCCTTGGCTCCGTTCATTCGGCTCCAGCATCTCCCTTGCTGTCTGAACGGAGCCATAGATCTCACTCCTCTAGGTCATCGAGGCTTTCGGACCATGACCTTCAGAGGGTAGTGAGTCGACTTCTTAAGTCCGAGGCACTTGCCCAAATGCTTCAGAGCCCGACTCATCAGTCGATGCCTGTCCCCCATTATGTTCCTCCTCCGACTCCGTTGAGCTCGGAGCCGGGGCGTTTCGGAACCGAGACTGTGGTAGCGTCGGAGCCGATACAGATGTCTTCGGCTCCATCGTCGGCTCCGATTTCTTCCTTAGAAGAATCTCGGCGCCGGACTTCCCTCGTCGGCTCCGAGGGGGTGAGTGGCATCGGACCCTTGTCCGACCCCGCTTTTCCTCTCGGAGCTTCGGCGCTGGTGAGTTCGGCTCCGACATCGGCCTCGGAGCCATCACTGTCGGTGCCGAGGGAGGTTCTCAGCTTCTCGGAGCGGGGACCTCTGGCTCTGCCTGACAGGGGTGCGTTCGAGGTCATGCGGAGTGTGTTAGAACCTGGTTCGACTCCGCAGTCAGCTCCGTCCGCCCCTCCCTCTTCGGTGCCTCAGGTCAAGTCGACTCACTCCCTCATCCCAGACCGCAGAGAGCCAGCTCCTCAGGAATCCCCTGTGGGGATCTCATCCTCTTCCGAGGCCTCTCCTGGTTTGGCAGAAGAGCCCCCTCGGAAGAGAAAGTGTAATAGGAAACACATAGACTCACCTGAGTCCGTCACCTCTGACACAGATTTAGAGGATTCCGAGGGTTCCCCCCGTTCCCCTTCTGAAGATGTCTCATTTGCAGACATTCTAGAAATCCTTAAGCAGAGGGGAAATTGGCCAGCCCTCAACCCTTTGGAGGATGAATCTGTGTACCTTGAGGCGTTTGGCTCTCGCCCTTCCACCTCCTGGGTGTCTCCCCCCTTTGACCCCCTCATGCAGGTGGTAGCAAAAAAGGCATGGACGGCTCCTGATTCAGTGGACCCCACTCCCAGGAGACCCTCGAAATTCATCACGGCACCAGCAGATAAACAATTTCTGACAAAAGGAGTTTCTGTGAATGCTATGGTGGTTGCTGCTGCCACTAAGAAGGAACTAGCTGATCCTTCAGTGCCTGTCCATCCACCTAACAAGGAATCTAGGTCTATGGACAGGTACGGGAAGCGGATGTTTTCGTCAGCGACCTTTGCAATGCGTTCGCTGAACTACCTATGCCATTTTACTCGTCTTCAAAGGGACTTGATCAAAGAAGCGAGTGATATGTTGAAGGATCCTACAGCTGCGGGTTTTCAAGACAAGATGAACACTCAGCTGGCTACCCTGAACTCCATAGCTAACTCCTCCATGCGCCTCCTTTCGTATGCGGCTGATGGAGCGAGCAGGGCCGCAGGAACAGGAGTGGCCTTACGTAGGCATGCCTGGATGCGGTTATGCAACTTTGCGGACCCCTTTAAAACGTCGTTCACTAATTCCCCGTTTGATGGATCATCTCTTTTTGGTCCTCAAGTGAAAGAAACCTTGACTAGGTGCGAGACTGATGGCAAGACTCTTTCTGCCGTCGGAGTCCGTTTTTCTACTCCTTCTAGGCCTTACCCCAAGGGCCAGAAAAGTGGGAAAATGTGGTTCCGCAAACAATCTCAAGGGACTTCGCCTGACGCACAGAGTCGGTTCCCCGCCAGAGGCAGAGGGGGGAACAACAATGGTAGACGTCGCCCTAGAGGCAGGGGGGGTCCGCAGAACCAGGGCAATCGAGAAACTTTCTCCGATAAGCCCTTTCAGCATCCCTGAGGTGTTGCCCGACTGTCCACCTTCGGAGGCAGTCGGGGGAAGATTGTCACTGTACCCAGAAGCCTGGCTATCCCTAACTCGAGACAAGTGGGTACAGTCCATCATTTCCGAAGGCTATTCCATTCCCTTCCTTTGCATTCCAAACCGATCAAAAAAATCCCTTCCAGATGTTCCACCTGCTCAAAGGGATCTTGCAGCTTTGGAAGTTTCAAAGCTGCTTGCAAAAAGAGCAATTCAACCAGTTCTAGCAGACCAGCAAGGATCCGGAATCTACTCCAGGTTCTTTTTAGTTCCAAAAAAAAAACAGGGGACTGGAGACCAATTTTGGATCTCAGTATCTTGAACAGGTCAGTCAAGAAAACACGATTTCGGATGGTCACGCTACAGTCCATCCTTCCCCTATTGGGAAGAAAAAACTGGATGTGCTCTATAGACCTTCAGGATGCGTACTATCATATAAAAATGAACAGACGCTCCAGAAGATTTCTCCGCTTCAGGCTGGGAACCAGTCATTTTCAATTCAGAGCCCTGCCCTTTGGACTCACCACTGCCCCCCGGGTGTTTACCAAATGTATGGCAGTGGTAGCTTCTCACCTGAGACGTCAAGGATTCCAGGTGTTTCCATATTTGGACGACTGGCTCCTCACGGCTCCCACCAAGCATCTTCTTCTAAGGGCCAGGGACTACACCTTTAGCACTTGTCAAAACTTGGGCATTTCAATAAATTGCGAAAAGTCTGTTTTGTCGCCTTGTCGTGTTATTACCTTCATAGGCGCAATTCTAGACACAGTCAACATGTCTGCGAGGCTAACAGATCAGAGAATAACAGACATACAAAAACTGGTCTCGCTCATCTTCAGCAGCAACAGAGTCAAAGCCAGGTTAGTTCTGAAAGTATTGGGGATTATGGCGGCTGCCATACCTTTGCTTCCATTAGCCAGATTCCACATGAGAATCCTTCAATGGATGCTCTTCACACAATGGTCATACCAGCAACTTCTGATGTCCCACACCATTATGATCACACAAACATGCAGGAATCATCTTCTGTGGTGGATGTCTTCCCCTCAGCTCTTCTTGGGAAGACCCTTTGTTCCTCCCCCTCCGGTTGCTACTCTGACAACGGACGCCTCCCTGATCGGGTGGGGGGGGCATTATCAGGGCAGAACTGTCCAGGGCACATGGCAACCAGACGAATGCCACTTGCACATAAATTTTCTAGAGATGAGAGCAGTGCTTTTAGCGTTGCAAGCCCTTCAAGACTCTCTTCCCTTGGGAACGATAGCAATCCAGACGGACAATATGTCTGTAGTGTGGTATATCAACAAACAAGGCGGAACCAGGTCCTACCCCCTGTGTCGAGAAGCACTCAGACTGTGGCAGTGGGCGATTTCTTCTCAGCGGTTTCTGATAGCAACGCACATCCCCGGGAAGTCCAACCAAATCGCGGACAAATTGAGCAGAGCTATTCTCATGCCTCACGAGTGGTCTCTGAAAGACTCTGTTGTGAGAGAAATTTTTCTTAAGTGGGGTCAGCCTTGCTGCGACCTTTTTGCTACTCCCCAAAACAGCAAGTGCAGAGATTATTTCACCCTATTCCCTTTACCAGGCCAACCCAGCAGAGACGCTCTGGTCCAAGTTTGGCCCCGGGGACTTCTGTATGCATTTCCTCCCTTCCCACTAATCTCTCAAGTTATACAGAAAGCTATCGCTCAGAAGGCCTCATTGATCCTCATTACTCCTTACTGGCCTCGACAGGTTTGGTTCCCCTTTCTTCATCATTTTCTGTTGGAGCGACCTTGGCATCTGGACCTAGTTCCAGATCTTTTGATCCATCAGTCGGGTCAGTTTCATCGCTCCCTTCCCTCTCTGAACCTCACTGATTGGTTCCTCCAGTTCCAACCTTAGCCAGGCTTCCTCAAATATCTCACTCTGTCCGAGATATTTTGATAGCTTCCCATAAATCTTCCACTCGAAAGATTTATTTGAGTAAATGGAAGCATTTCGCCTATTGGGTTCAAGGAAGGGACATAGATCCTTTCACTGCTTCCATCCAAATAGTCCTTGATTTTCTAGCTGAACTCTTCCATGCAGGTTCATCTCCATCTACTCTTAAAGTCCAATTGGCAGCTATTTCTAATTTTCATGTGGGCATTTCAGAGTCTGCCATAATGTCCCACAAGCTTTGCAAAGCATTTTTGAAGGGAGTTTTTCTTCTCAGACCTCCTATAAGAAATCCTCCTCCTCCTTGGGACCTAAATTTAGTTCTTAGTTCTTTGATTCTTCCCCTTTTCGAACCTGCAGCCTCCTGCTCTTTAAAATTGCTATCATGGAAGACTCTCTTTCTGGTAGCTATTACTTCAGCTAGAAGAGTTTCAGAACTTCATGCACTCAGCTGTCGACCTCCTTATCTGTTGTTCCATAAGGACAGGGTATCTTTACGAACTAACCCGTCCTTTTTACCCAAGATAGCCTCGGCGTCTAACCTTAATCAAAGCATCGATCTCCTGTGTTTTTCCAGAATATTCTAATAGGTCTGAACAAAAATTGCATTGGCTAGATGTTCATCGTCAGTTAAGGTACTATTTGGATAGAACCAAACAATTCAGAAAATCTGACCAGCTGTTTGTCTCCTATGCAGAAGGCAGAAAGGGACTTTCAGTTTCAAAGGTATCATTATCTAGATGGCTATCATCTCTGATTTCCCTTGTTTATGAAATTAGACACCAAAAGCTGCCTAACAAACCTAAAGCCCATTCCACCAGAGCTTTGGCTACTTCTATAGCCTTCCAAGACAGACTGCCTATTGACACCATTTGTGCAGCGGCTACTTGGGCTACTCCTCACACTTTCATTTCTCATTATAAGTTGGATTTAGCTTCTAGGCATAGAGCTAACTTTGGTTCCACTGTTCTCAAAAGTCTGTTCCGTTAGGCCACCCGGGACAAGGTGCTAGGGACGCGGTCCCATCCAGCAAGAATGAAGGCGAGATAGACAACTTAACATATAGAAGTTATGTTCTTACCATAACGTTCCATGTTAGTTGTCTTCTTC
Organism: Protopterus annectens; assembly: GCF_019279795.1. Taxonomy (NCBI): domain Eukaryota; kingdom Metazoa; phylum Chordata; order Ceratodontiformes; family Protopteridae; genus Protopterus; species Protopterus annectens. Next base: position 625,240,236 of record NC_056747.1, on the reverse strand, counting down.
TCGCCTTCTTCTTGCGTCCCACCCTCCTTCCCCCTGGCCTGGACAGACCTAGAGGAGTGTTGATTGTGACCTCTCTTTCTACCACCTCTTACTTTAGGTATATGCTACTGTGCATATTTTCCTGGATCAGGATGTAGGTCACCCTTCTCTTCTCCCTAGTTTATAGAGGTGGATTTTGTTTATAGTTATTCTGTTACTAGTATAAGCTGGGCCTAGCTTACAAACGAGATCTGAGGTAACTCACGCCTAGCATTGTGGGATATAAGGGAAGCCTCGAGCCGGTGGAACCAACTCTCGAGCTTTTAGAGTGGCCGAGTCGGAGCCGAGGTCGGCTCCGAACCCATCCAGCAAGAAGAAGGCGAGAAGAAGACAACTAACATGGAACGTTATGGTAAGAACATAACTTCTATTTTAACATAATAGTTAAGGTTTCACCTCATAGTCATGAGTTACAGGGTTTGATTCCTAGCTTTGTGTGTGTGTGTGTGTGTGTGTGTGTGTGTGTGTGTGTGTGTGTGTGTGTGTGTGTGTGTGTGTGTGTGTGGTGAGGGGAGGTAGCACTTCCACAATACTCTTTTATAATGGTATGTGAGGACTTTGGTGTGATAGTGCCCTTTACAAAGTTTACAGAAAATAGTGCAACTCCAGACTTTGTGGATAATGTATTGTTAACACATGCCCTATAAAATTAGCTAGTTCCAGTTTACTACCCTTGTAAACTGTCAGAAGAGACAGTTAGCTGAAGTAATAATTTAAGACCCTGTTTACAAGGCCTGGTGAGTGAGATTACTTTTTAAGTATTTCCACCCTTTAGTGAACTGTAGACATAGTCAACCTTATTTTCTGTAGTGTTAACAAACTTAGTGGGAGAGGGAATCTCTGGCCCTTGTGTGGGGATTGATTGTTAAAAACTCAAGTATCTAATGCAGTACATCCCATGAACCTATTGCATTAAGAGATGAAAAACCCTGACGTGACACAGATGCAGCAGGTTTATTAAGTGCAAGATAATGAGAATATTCTGACATACATGTCAGGCTGTAAAATGAACTGAACTTATTTGTTAGTGTCAAATTACACTTTAAGTACCATTTTTTGTGTTACCTGTGGTGGGATAATGTGTACATGCTGTACTATGAGATTTTGATGGAAGCCTTTAAGGTGTCATTAGCTATTTTAAAAGAGTTTTGATATTAATTGCATAATACAGTTTCAAACTATAAGTTATCATTAAAATTGTACATTGTGATTCAGAGTAGACTAATGGCACCCTATAACAGGGTAAGAGGACCCTGAATACTGATATGCATTTGATTAATAAGACCTTTACCCACTGAAAGGCAGTTTTACTTCAGAAATGAGCACATTGCCCAGTGAATTCGAATATAGAATATTGACAGAGTATAACTAAAGGTATTTTTAAAAGTCTGAAAAAATGTAAGCTTTGCTATTAGCAAATACTTTTATATTTGATATGTCATTTAAATTGAGTTGCCTTACTTAAAATAGAGAAAGCATTTTCTTACGTAAATTGCAGTGGCATTGCATGTCACTGTCTGAGTAAAGGGCCTTGAAAAATCTGAACAGTGTAGATTCGTGGCTTGGCTGTTGTGTGTAAATTGTTTAATTCATTAGAGCAGTGTGAGGCTGAGGCTGAATTTCTCCGTCACATTCCTTTGACTGCTTTATTCCCTGGGTGGCATATTAGTCAAAATTATTACAGTCATTCTGTTTCCTTTGGTCTTGATTCCCTGTAACACTTAAGTCAGTAAAGAGACAATCTATCTTAAACTACAGAGGTGACATAATACAACTGGTACACAGTACTGGATGGAAATGTATTTTATTTTGGAAGATGCACAGATTCATACACATCTGCAGTTCCATTAAAGTTAGGATCAGAAAGGGTTAGGTGCCACTTTTGGTACTCTACTGTGCAGTAATAGAAGTTTTGTTTATATATTTTAGCATTTTGCTAGTGACAGTCTGTAGATTAGGCTGAATTATTTGAGCCTTTCCAGAGCAAATCAAGTAAAGGACAGTACTCTTTGGATAATTCAAGTAAAGAACACTTTTTTTTTTTTTTTTTTTATCTTTTATTTTATTATTTTTTTTAAAAAAAAAAAAGTAAAGAACACCTTAATAGTTACAGACATCTGGAATAGTTTTGCTGCTTTTGAGTGGTTTTGTACTGTACCATGCTGCTGTTTATTACAGCCACTCAGTTTTTTTTCTTGTATTTGTGTAAGTCCTTTTCAGAAGAGCAGTAAAAGTTATTTTGTTTGGCTCTTTAAAAGACTTAAAAATAAAGATTCTCAACTAGGTATTAATCATATGTAGGCATATATTTATTGTTTATTATACCATGATCCCCCCCAAAACGTGCACGCTGATTGGCCAGCGTGCCCGTTGTAAATCGAGTTATACTAATGGAAAAAGGTCCGGTCGCCCGGACTTTTTTCCATTAGTATAACTCGATTTTTTAAAACACTGTCTCGCTATGTTAAATGGGTTTAACATAGCGAGACAGCTTTAAAATAAGCAACGGAGATCCGTTGCTTATTTTAAAGGTGTCTCGCTATGTTAAACTCATTTAACATAGCGAGACAGTGTTAACGGAGAAAGCAAGATCTCCGTTGCTTTTTTAGTTTTATGTTAAATGAGTTTAACATAGCGAGACAGTTTAAAATAAGCAACGGACATCTCCGTTGCTTATTTTAAACTGTCTCGCCATGTTAAACTCATTTAACATAGCTAACATTAAAAAGCAACGGAGATCTTGCTTTCTCCGTTCAACTCTGATGTACTGCGCAGGCGCAGTACATCAGAGCTGCCGCGATGCCAGACATCTGCGGAAGGGCAGTAAACAGGCATTATACTATGCCATTATTTAAGAAAAGTAATAGTTTCTTTTCTTAAATAATGTCATATAATAGCAATAACTCACTTCTGGGTGTGGGTAATGCTAAATTTACCCACGGTTGGCTTTGTTTGGTCCGGGCTTCGCCTCGGGACCAAACCACGCCAACCGTGGGTAAATTTAGCATTACCCACACCCAGGCGTGGGTTATTGCTATAGTAGTATCTTTCATAAATGAGTATAACTTTGAATTTTCTACATTAGATAGTTATGGATAACTTCAGACAGGCAAGTCACCATTTCTCCTTGATTGGTTATTTACTTCTCTTTAGTACAAGTTTTGTGAAACAAACGTGGCATCATATTTTTAAGAAAACAATGAAAGTGATCTTAAGTAAACAAACCCTTGGCATCAATCACATTAATCACTGCTGCAGTATCACGCCAAGGATATAACAACCAGATAGCTCCTAGAGCTTTATGGTATCTTCCACGCACTCAAACTGTTAGGCAACTGTAGTTGACTTGCCTAAATTCACAGGTTTGAATACCAAGCTCTTCAGAGCTTTCTTGCCATTAATGAGAGTGCCCCTCTGTGGGCTTTACATGATTGGTTGGGTTCTGATGTCCCTTTGCTGGGCAGATGATTTCCATCTGTGGGAAACCCTTCCACATAAAAATGTTATTTTTTTTAAATGTGAAATGTGTTCAGTCTCAGTTTCTTTAAAAATGGCTTCAGGTGTTGCATGTTGTCAGAACTGTTCCAGCGTCTATATAGGTAAAACTAATAATTAAAAGAACATGTTTTGAAGCATATTAGTGACATCCGATTAATGGATATCAAGAGTGTGCTATACAAGCATATACACTCTAACCCTCAACATAAGTTTCACTGTTTAGTGATACAAATTATAATGTTGAATAATAAGAGGAGGAGACATTGTTTTAGAAACAGAATATAAAGAAACACAATGTATTGCTAATCATATCGCTGATAAACCTCCTGGTCTAAATACATGTCTCCCTCTGAAGCCATTTTTAAAGAAACAAAAGACTGAAATGATTTAGTAACAGTACCTTGCTTATAGTTTGTTCACGGTATTCCACTCTGTTTCACTTTCCTCAAGCCATTCTGGCTTTTTATTCTTAACATTATTTGGTTGTAACTTTCAGCCACAGACTTTTTGGTCGTTTTGTCATCACTATCATTGTTTTGGTAGGGGAGTTAAGATTTTGTCCCCCAGTGGAGTTAGGAGCTGGTTCTTTTAGTTTGTTACAGCATTGGTTGATGGTAGGCTTACTATTCAGCAAACTTTCTTGGGATTCATAAATTTTTTTTAGTTTCCATATGTTTTTTCCAACAGTGTTTGGTCAGATAGGTGACATTTATCCACACACACCTCAGTTGTTGTTTACCTTATTTATAGTTTTTTTTGTCTGTAATTAAATATTAGTTCTCATTTATATTTAAACTATTTTATTATGTTTTTTATTTTATTACATTATTGGTTTTAAAGTTTTTTGATATACAGTTGTTTGTGAGTTATCATTTGGGATGCCTGTGTTCATGTTGTCATATATATATTATCTGCTGTTGTTGCCGATGATTGGATAATTGGTGGTTTAATATTCCCCAATGGGTTAAAATAAGGGGACTATGTATAGACCCATAATATTAGTTCCCTTTGTCTAGATGGGTCACTAATAGTGAATATTTGGATTTGTTTTGATATTGTTTACTTTGTTGGGCCAAATCTCTGTTGGTCAGAAGTGCTATCTTGCCATTCATGATTTATATTTTTTGTAATGGCAGCTATAGAGTTCAATATTTGTTATAGGATTATTTATAGTTGGTTATTTGATGGAGATGGCAAAATGGGCTACATCTTCGCTCTTCTGCATTAGTTTCATAAATCACAATTCTCACTGTGTTGTAGAGTGCAAATACCCCTGTTGATTGGCAAAGGGAAAAGTTATGTTTTAGCATACAGATGGAAACGCTGCATTTTTATTCATGTCTATTTCCATTCTTTGTATGATATTGATTGCCAAGAATTGCACTTTTCTTTGATGGACGTTTTTTGATATAGTTTTTAATGTTGATTATAAGTTTTAGAAGTATTTAATGTTCATCATTAACGTATTAGAATAGATAACTTAAAACATCAGTAGCCTCATACATGAACTTGAATGACATTATGGAAGTTAACGTCAAGAGAGAGTCTTGATTGGCCAACAATTGCAAATACCCTCATCGATTTGTGAAGGGTGCATTATGCTTTTACTGGATAATAATATTAGTCCGTTGATTTGATTGTCTTTAATCTTATTGGACGCAAGTTTTAATTTCAAGATCTGATTGGTTTTCATATACAGCCATGGTTTTTCATGAAATAAATAGTATATAATTAATTTTGATGACAACATAACATAAGATAGTTGCTTGTTCTGTACAATAGTGGGTGTTAACCACCTGATGAGATCAACTCAATACATTTTGTCATTAAACATGATTTATTGCAGCTTCATTCTGAAACCTGTTTGGTCTCAATCTTATTGGATGAAAGCACTAATTGTAAGTTCTGATTAGCTTTCGTATATAGCCATGGTCTTCTGTAAAACAAAAGTATATCATTTTAATGGCAACATAATTTAAGTTAGTTGCTTGTTTTATATAATGGTGGGTATTGAAGTTTACCCAGTCATCTGATAAGAGTAATCTGACATTTTTGTCATTAAAATATGCTTTCTAGTAACTTCATTGTTAAGTCTTTGATGGCCATGTTATATTCCTTACTAAATGAAGGTTGTTAAGGGCAACACTTTACTATAACTTTCTCATATCAGGTCATCTGATGAGAACAGTTAAAAAGTATTTTGGTGTAAAATACAAGGTTAAGCACTACATTAGTTGGCATCTTATCAACATAATTTTACATTGGCCAACAAATGTTAATATCATTATGTATTGGTGAACAGGTTTCACATTTTTATTGGATGACATTATCAGTTTCAGCAAACCATAGGCTTATGACTCTAGTATCTCTGATTGGTAACCATCTTAAACATATGTCCACGATTGGTTCTTGATAGAAATGTCCAATGTGCCATTTTTATAGCTTTGGAGATTTATTAAGCCAACATTTATCCTTTTAAAAAATAATGTAACAACAGATTTTAATGATAATGAGGCATCATTGCTCAATCAATATTGCTATTTTTCAAATATTATTTTTCAAATGTTTTAATGAAAGGAGATTCTTGGTGATATGTAGGTTATTATACTCACGAGCTGTTTTACAATGACAGAGTAGAAAAACACTTCACTATTAGCTTATATGTTATTGCTGCTTCTATTTCATTGGTGAAATATACTGTACAGTTATTGGCCCCTAAGAATAGACTACATTGTATGTCGATTGGTCCATCTTTACATATAATTAATATTTATGTTTTGATTGGCCAAATGTTTTGGCGTTTTATAGAAGAAATTTCATTGGTTGTTGTTCTATTTAAATATGTGTTGGTTTGTTTGCTAGTTGATCTGAAGAAGGGTTATGTTAACCCGAAAGTTTTTAGCTTTGGAGGTCATGGTACTTTACTTTGGACATTTATAACTATAAGAATCAATCAGAGGAGGGCAGAAAAGATTGGAAAGAGAGACTAGAAAAGCAAATTAGAAGAAAGCAATAGAAAGACACATGTATGGCTCCCAAATATGCAGTCGACTCCAGAAGCTGTTGGATCTTTGCTTGGAAGTGTTTGCATAGGTATTTTTACACCCCAAGCAGACTTCAAGGAATTTTTCCTCAGGGAGATAGCAGATGTTGGAGGTGTGATTGAAAAGAAAGAGGTAACTGGGAACATATATTTTGGGAGTTTAATGAGTTGGTAGATTTTAAAAATTCCCTACAGAGTACTCTATCAGGAATATTGGGTGTGCAAATTGCTTTTACTAACGAAATGATTATTTTGAGCTGAGATACAGGATCTGAATTGCCTAGGCATTTTTAAGTTTAATTCTGCTGGCTGCCAAAAAACACAATTATTAGAATATGGATATCAAAATCTATACAACTGTATTTGAATATCATAAAAGAGATTAAGGAACTGGAAGGGGGTTCTTTAGAAAAGGGAGGGTGCAAATTACATAAAAATAAATGGAAATTCTGGGAACAATGCATGTATAATAATTAGTAGGAGAAGTGAGGTTTAAGGGACGGCAGGAATTCAACAATTTTTTGTAATGTTGGACTGATGGCAAAGAAAATATATGTGGCTTATATTGTATTTAAATGGAAAAATATTGAAACTGTTTGTTTTCTTTACTGTTAAGACATTAAGTGATAATTTAATAAATTTGTTTGAAAAAAAAGGGGGACCCATTTTCAGCTTGACTATAGAACAGACTACTGGCCCTACAGTTCGTCTTCCTTCCAGCCACAAAAAGAAACTTAAGCAAATTGCTTTTGCCACCAACAGGCCAGTAATTTACCTAAGTGGCAAGTGGGTAACTCTCTTATGGCCAAACCATGTTCCTCAGACCACTCATCTTTAACTCTGGATTTCTCTGGTGTAGCACCTACAGTCACTGTGGACTTGGGGTAGCCATGTCCTCTATGGCTGTTGGGATCCCCTCATTGGACAAGGGAGAGTCAATCTTGATGGAAGTGAAGCGGGAACAAGGAAGGCTTCCTTGTGTAGTCAGAATGTTGTGCCCATCTCTGGGGAAACCATTGCTGTCATTAACAACACTGTGGGCACCATTTTTACGGTCAAAAAGAAACAGAAAGCTAAAAAAGTATCTGTCTACTCCTGCTTAAAGTTCCCCAGACAGGGGTAAGTTTACTAGATATGGCTTGAGGTGTAATTCAGGCTACTGACCCCTCTTAAAAGGTGACTTCTGGTAAAAGAAAGTTGCCTCTTTTCCTGAAGATATTGAAGAACCTGAATTTGAACAGGGGGACCAAGGGACAGATGCAGAATGTTCTCCTCAGGTTTCTGATTCAGGCTCAGAGGAGACCACAGTATCTGATTTATCCTCTTGTTTTGTGTGTGTGTGTGTGTGTGTGTGTGTGTGTGTGTGTGTGTGGGGGGGTCTTTTTCTATGAGACTTTTTCCAGAATGTTCCAGTCCTTCAGAAAATTCTATGAAGAACCTTCAACCATTCTTCCAGTGCTGTCTGCTTTCAACAATGTGTGTATCACTGCCTCCAATTTTCTTCATAGCCAGCCTGCTGCCCCTAAAAAGGCAGATAGATTGTCCAAAGTGTCTTTTAAGTTTAATAACACACATCCCAACCCTGACACAGCAGTTATCTGTATCTTTAGTTAAATCTACTGGTGCTAAACATTTAGCTAATTCTAGGCCTATGCTACAAGGATGGAAAAATAGTTGTGTGTGGGAAAAGTGTATGCTTCTGTAACTTTGATTTTCAGAATTTTGAATGATCAGGCTCACATGTTAAATTTTATTCTGACTAACTGAAAAGATGAGGAATGTTTTTGTCTTCAGTTACTTCTTGTGAGTAGAAATCTGTTTTAAATATTTTTTTCTTCCAGGCCACTACTGATTATTTAGTGTGTGTGTGTGTGTGTGTGCGTGTGTGTGCGCGTGCGTGCGCGCGTGTGTGTGTGTGTGTGTATGTGTGTGTGTGTGTGTGATTCTGATACTTTTTCCAGAGCTATGGCCACTGGTATTTTGAGGAGGTTTGATTGATGTGAAAAGTGTGATTTAAAATTTTTCTTTGGATAGAAATTTTGTTTGTAGTCCCTCTGCTGTAGAGGTCATCAAAAAGTGTGATGAGAGGGGTAAGCAAATTTCAGGAAATCTCTTAAGATTTTTCAGACATCCTCTTCCATGTTTTCTAAGGGATTCTGTAACCCCTCATTTAATTTTGGCAAGAAACAAGCAGTCTCAGCAAAATGCTGATAAGCTGATAAGCAGGCTTTAAGAAGAAGTGACAAGTGGTTTTCAAAAAGAATACAGCCCCCCCCAAAAAAACCAAGGGCAGTCCATTAGGTCAGAATGGCTGTTTAAGGATCCTTGTTCCCTTCTCCCACACTGGCAGCCCCTTTTCCCTTCCAGAAAGTTTGAATCTCTACGTTTCTCTTTGACAACAGATAGTTTAAGGCAAATGTGTTCTGAAGATCATGCTTCAAGATTACAGACAGCAGTGAGAGGAAATTCCTCCATTCCAGGGAGTATTTCCTCATCCACCAGATCAGATTCTGCTGTTTCCCCTGTAAATCAACACATGTTGTCCCAGGGAGTGGTAGATACAGTTTCTTCTTCCCAGGTTAGGAAAGGTTTTTATTCAAGGGTGTTTCTTGGTGCTGAAGAAAGAAAATGCTTAGAGACCAGTTCTGGATTTTTCTTTCCTAAACCAATTTTTGTTCGTGCCCAAGTTCAAAATGCTGTCACTTCACAATCTGTTATCCTGTCTTCCTCATTAAAGTCTCCTGGTAACACTAGATCTGTTGTTGTCAGTCTTGCCTTTATTCTCACATATGGATCGGATTTGATCCATTGGATCCTTCTCAACCTTATGCAGAAGCTCATGGCCTCCAGCTAAGCTCTTAGACATTCTACTCATTCTTCCATTGCAGGCTATTATGGTGTCCATATTTTTTTTATATTTAGACACATTGCTTATCTTTGCAGAATCTTTTTTAAAGTATCAGGAATCTCTCACTTGAGATAGAGAGAGATCTCTTATATAAGACGGGATTCCAAGAGAAAATTCAAGTAATTTTTCACTCCTTCACAATGGATTATGTTCCTGTGGTGTCTGCTAGACACCTCAATTCAAAGAGCTTTTCTTTCACAGGAAAATAGATCTCTACCTAGATCTATTATTAGGGTTTTCCACTCAGACTTTGGTGAGTGTATGGAAGTACCTCTCATGGCATCTGTGATTCTCTTGATGCCCCTGGCAAGACTCCGCATGAGAAGGATACAGTGGTATCTGAAATCTCTTTGGTCAGAGAACCAACTCTCATTATCTTTTCGAATCCCAGTTCTGGAGTTTATCAGAAGAGTAATCACTTGGTAGAGACAGCAAATATCCTTAAATCCAGGTCTCCCCTTCACCCCTCCTGTTCCAAAGCAATCAGTTACCACAGACGTCTCAGACTTTGCTTGGGGAGCAGTTTGAGGAGGGATAAACATGCAAAGCATTTGAGACACCAAGGACAGATGCAAGCACATAAATGTCAAGGAGATGCTTGCTCTGATTGAGACACTTGACTCTCTCAGTCATTTTTGGTCCCCTCTGGACTTCTTCAGGTTGTTTTAGACAATTCCACAGGCAATGTCATTCATCAACAAGCAAGGGGGATCCAGGTCTGTACCTCTTTTGCTGACTAACCATGTTAGCTTGGAACGTAGTTTCACAGCACTATCTTATTCTTAAGGCATCCTACATCCTGTCAGAGTTAAATTGTGTGTCAGACAAGCTGAGAAGGACAAAGCCAGACCCTTATGAATGGAAACCTGATCAGCAAGTCTTCCAAGATTTTATCTATCTTTGGGGAATTCCTCAAGTTAGACCTCTTTGTCTCCTCTGTGAATAAATCAGCTGGTAAAATTCTGCTCTATCCAGTATAAAGCCTATAACACAGATGTCCTTTATTTTCCTTTGAGAGGAATATTCCTGTAAGCTTTTACACCCTTTCCTCTAATATCCAGGGTACATCTGAAGATTCAGAAGGAATCCCCCAAGATCATTGTGGTGACTCACTTCTGGCTTGGGCAACAGTGGTTCTCCCTTCAATTTGAAAATGGCTAGGGGGCAGTTACTACAAGCTTCTTCACAGAATGGATCTACTGTTACAAGAACAAGTGTGTTTGATACACCCTGACCCTAAATCAACTTCATCTGACTGTAGAACAGGTACTACTTGAGGCAAGAAGGCCTGCTACAAGAAATTTGTATATTAGTAAACGGAAAAGGTTTTCTAGTTTGTGTCAACAACATAACCAGCAATATTTTTGTGAGTTGCTATCATTTGGCTTTTCTTACTCCCTCATTAAGGTTAATGTATCATTCATTTCAGCATGCCTACCCATGGATCCTTCTCTTGCAAGGCATTTGCATGTGAGAATGTTTTCAAAAGAGATTTTTCATAAGATCCCCCCAAGAAAGCCAGTGACTGTTCCCTGGGATCTTAATTTTACATTAGAAAAGCTAATGTTTGCTGCATTTGAACCACCTCATCTGGCTAACTTGAGGTTTTTAACATAGAAAACTGTTTTTGATTGCTCTGACCTCTGCAAGAATTTTATCTGAGTTGTAAGCTTTTATGCTGAGCGAACCTTATCTAATTTTCCACAAAGACAGGGTTTCTTTGAGAACTAATCCTTTTATGCCTAAAGTGATATCCAAGTTTACTTTAAACCAAACTGTCCATGTCCTTCTCTTCTTTCCTGAACCTAAAAGTGAGGGAGAAAGGGTGCTGCATACCTTAGTTTGTTCACAGACAACTCACATACTATCTTGACAGAATGAAATCTTTCAGATCCGCAGATTAGTTATTAATTTCTTGTGAAGGTAAGAAAAAAAGGAATAACCTGTTTATAAATGGACTATTTCCAAATTGTTGTCTCAGACTATTACATTTTGTTTTTGTCACCAAATTAATAAAAGTATTCCAGGAAGGGTCAGGGCCCACTCCATCAGGGCTTGGCTTCATCTATGGGTTTTTGGAAAGGGTTGGATTCTAAGAGTGAATATTTGTCTTGATTTATTAACTATTAAATTCTGACTCTGCTGGAAAACTTATTTAATCATTTACCAGTATATGCTTTGCATATCTCTCAACTGCCCTGATTTTTGCCTGAAAAATTTGGCCTGTCCCTCATAAAATTTGGTCTTTTCTGGCAAATCACTGGAATGATCTGAGGAATGAAATCACTAAATAATGACATATATTTTTGGTCTGTTCCTCATAAAAGTTGTGGTTTCTGGTAAATCACAGATGATTGAAGTTTTTAAATAATGGCATACATTTGAGTTTCAGACTTCATATTGTTCAGAAAATGCATTTTAGCACAAACCCTGTTATTCTAGCAACTTTCTAAGTTTATAAGAGCAATACATATAATCTGTCCCTGTTTTGGGGCCTTTGACCCCCATTATGTCAGGCTTTATCCACATTTCTTGGGTTAAGAGGTATGATGCTGTGTATGCAGTATGTCATATTACACTATAAAATACATTCTAATTGTTTTAAAACTGAAAATTGATTAATACTTCTGTAATGTTAATTTTTCATGTTTAAGAACATAATTGATGTTCATATTTTACAGTGCAATTTTCAGATATTTTGTAGAAGCAGTTTACTCTACAAATTGAGCTTATTAAAAGCCTCTAAATAACTGGCTAGTACTTTTTGCAGTAAAGTTGGTTTATGAAAGGAAAATACATCTGCATAGATGCATGGTCTTTGCTAATGATAGTTCTGAAACAGAATGTGTTGTTGTGTCTTCCGGCTTTTCCCAGTTAGGGGTCGCCACAGCGGAGCTCCGGTCCCCTAATGATTGGCAGTAGATTTTTACGTGCCGAGTTGCCAGCCCTGATGCACAACCTTCAATGAAGGTACGCCCATTCACGCATGTCTCCACGCAGAAGATGCTCTAGCTGAGAATCGAACCGGACAGCGTCGTACTATGAGGCGACAACGCTACCGCAGCTCCACCACCGCAGTTGAAACAGAATGTGTTATTAAGCACAATTGGAGCATCTTTATGACATTTAAAAAGTTACCTAAACATGATAGGTGAAGTGCCATGATTCAGTCCCCAAAAAGTGTTGGAGAAGCAATAAAAGTAACAAGAAGCCTGTCTATAAGGAAGGGGTGTTTGTAACAGGAAAAAAAGCCTTTTAGTGTCAGAGGATTTATTAATCCAGACATTGAGAAGATACTCTTCTAACGTGTTTTACGTCTGCAACAACAGTTGAGCAATGTTACAGTAAATGCATGCTGTGTGTTCTATATTTTCAAAACTGAAACCTGTTTAGGCACTAGAGTATTAGAACATATTCATAATCTGGTTAGTAATAATATCAGTAATACTGTCCATAAATGTGAAATTGAATGTGCACATACATGTTGTGTATCAATTTTTCATTTTAGAACAACCTAAGATAAATTTTTTAGAGGGTAACTTGACAGAACACATATTACACTGGGAACCAGAGGGGCAGTGCAGACTTCAAGTACATAGTGGCAAGGGATTAAATAAGTTTCCTATCAAACTAAGTCTGCTTCTAAGAAAAAAAAACAACAAATGTAGATACGTGTAAACATTTCATTCTAGTTTGTTTACGCCTACTTAATCTGAAATGTTTTAATAACCATGAGAATGTATTTGTGGGATGATTGGTTGTACTGTTTTATACATTATTGTATTTTTACATTAAGTTTCTGAAGGACAGACTTGCCTGCAAAGTCATCATTTTGTTATTTTTTAATAAATTATTCAATGTATAACAAAATTAAATAAAAAAGTGAAAACAAGCAAAGAATCTAGCAGTGGCCATAATATACAAGGAAACATGCACAAGCTAACTGAGAATAAAATAAAATAATATGCAGTGTGCAAAACAGAAAGCAATAATTTCCGTAAGTGCTGTAATTGAATACAACATAGATGATTATGATTGGGTCCGTCAGTCATAACTTGCTATTATGTGTTTGAGACATGGATGCCAAGAAATTCACCTTGAGAGTGAAGCTCGAGAAATTTAGTCACCTGATTACCTCAAGTAGTAACACAAAAATAGAAACCATAAGCCAAACTAAACTACTCTGAGTCATAATAGATGACAACCTCAAGTTTGATCACCACATATTTAATTCCATCAAGAAGACTCACCAAAAACTCGGCTCCCTCTATAGGATCAAACATTACCTGACAGATCAAGCAGGGATTACCTTAGCAGCAGCATACCTACTTCCTTTTCCATTACAAGCTTCCCTTCTTCATATGAATAGCAACACTGCGTATGAATTTAAACTTGCCTCCTACTACTATAAAATAGTTAAATTTGCAACCAACCAACATTATAAAACACACCACTTCCTTGCATTAAAACAATTAAACTGGCTTGAACTCGTAAACTGGTTGACATACTCGCAATTACTCATTGTCCACAATCTATTGCACTCTCCAGACAAATGCCTAGCATTAAAAAATACTCTACTGTGCTATTCACCCACTAGAGACCTTCGCTCCAGCAAAAAACTTTTACTATGTATCAGTAACACAAAAAACTTTTACTATATATAAGTAACACATTCAGTAGTGCTGGAGACTCTCTCTACTCCCATTATGTCTCAAAACCATACCTCTCAACCTGGAAAGATCAAAAATCTGGACAAAGGCCCAGAAAAATAGGTACAAATCTGTACGCTAATTAACATAAAATTTGCATACTTAATTATGTAACCCCACCCACTCCAGTGGAATTGCAGGACACCAACTTTCAAATGCAAACTGAATAAACAACCAAAATATAGTCCCAGCCCAGCCCCCATACACTGTAGTAAATGGTAACCATTTTTTTAAATGTGTAGCAATGATGTTCACTGGGAAGGGAGATGATGAACCTTATGATTTTGTTTTTGGTGACGTACACTATGTGGGTTTTGTGGTAAAAGTTGGGCATTTAATGGTAGGGAATATTCTAATCTTAGCAAAAAAAATATTATAATTTGCTAGGACCTCCATAAGTCATTCTCCATGGCCTACTGATTAGTGGTGTAGCTTGAGTTTGTGCCACCTGGGGCTGTCTGAGTTTGCTGCCCTTCTCCCCTCACAAAATCATGGTCCCCCCTGCAGCCATTCTAATGTCCAATTACTTGGCTATTTCTCCCCACTTAACACTAATGTGCGTACTGCTTTACTTATACGATGATTGCTTGGATTTCATTTAAAACTTGTTTTACATTTTAAAGTACAAACACTAAGACATCTGATAAACAAAGCAATACAGTCTCAAATTGAAAATAGACTTAGCATTAAAACTTTTCTGCCCTTGAAACTCACATTCATTAAAACAGCATTGAAACCCACATATAAAGAAAATGCATTTGTCCAGTGTGGTGGATAAAGATTATCTTTGGGCTGTTTTCATATCATAGGACCCTTGCCCTCCTCTCTGCAACCTTTAAATAAGTAAAACATTTCTCCTGCTTGCAGCTGTAGGTAAATAAGTAAAAGAAGCTCACACACACACACACACACACACACACACACACACACACACACACACACACACACTTCAAGCTAACATACTACTTTACAAAGAGCATCAAAATAAATATATACCAGTAGACACAGCTGCAAGAGCTCGTAATTTAGAAATCAGTTTAAAATAGAAGTCAATATTAATAGTGGAAAGTAAATATAAAAAGGTTAAAAACAGAAATTAGGACTGATGGTGGAAAGCAAAAGCTTGTGTATTTCTCGGGTAAAGGTAAGACTTTTAAACAGATACAAAGAAAAATGCCTGAACAAGCAATATATAAACACAGTATTTCTAAATTTATTTTACTAGTGAAGAGCAGTATCTTTTACATTTCTTTTTGAATAGTTAACGTTTCATAACAGGCAACGATACTGAAAGACATAGAACTTTTTTATTTACTGTAAAAGTATTTTTCAGGTGAAAAAATATAAATATCTTGCAGTTTGTTAAAATCACAATGCATTATGGGTGCAACCATATGATATACAAATAAATACTGGTCCGTACTGTAACTGCCTTATAATTTAAAGAATGTTACCTCCTCTTCTCCCAAAACACAGGTACCCAGCTTGAAAAAAAAAACAGAATATCAGCAGTAGCATACTGGAAGAAACAAGTAAGCAGTAAAACAAAGAAAGCACCACAGTAATAACCATATCGCAAATTACAATGTTGTTGGTCATAGATCCCAAGTAACCACTGTGTTATACAAAATCAAATATGAAGCCTTAGGTAGGCACATACCTCTCAACAACTTATCACAATAATTCTGGACAGACAAGAATAATTTAGGGAAGCAAACAAAGGTTGAAAATCAAGAACAGGTTTTAAATAATGTTCCTGTAAACTTAGAAAGTTGCTAAAATAGCAAACGTTACGTTAGCGTGAATTTACCAAAGGCTATGAAGTCAAACACTTGTAGTCACAGCTCTGTCATTACTTCCTGTCCTGACTTCAAGTCCTCAGCCAGAAAACCACAACTTTTATGAGGAACAGACTAAAATGTAAGGTACAAGCACAAATCTAAACAACTGAGAGTTACGGCTAGAGTAGACACTGCTGCACTGGAGCTTAGGCGTTCAAAATAAATCACAGATTAAAAGCTGAAACCACCAGAAATGTTAACAGTACAATGCAGACACACACACACCTGACTGCTGCTACACTAGACTACTAGTACCATCATGAACGACAAGAGGTTGCCTTACTCAGTCAGTTCAGTTGCTTCACTTGCTCTAAATGAATTTAAAACAAAAAAAGCTGTTCTCAGTCGTCCACCACATCTAGTTGACTCTCTCCCAGTGCTGCAACACATTGCCGAACGTGAAATAAATACAAAGAGTACAGTCACACCCCTAGTGCCCCTCAGCCGAATTCCAACAGGCTGGCACACACATCGTTCAGATAACTAAAACTAATGAGAAAATACCTAAAAAGCAGCAGTCACAGTCTGAATGAGAAAATAGACACACACACACAGACTGCAGCAGTCACAGGATGAGAAAATACACACACACACACACAGACATGCACATCATTCAAATAACTGAAACTAATTAAAGAATATATTAAAAGCAGCAGTCAGAGTCCAGACAAGAAAATACCATAAAAGCAGCAGTCCCAGTCTGGAAATACGCTCACAGCAGTCTTGAGTCAGAAAATATGCTCGCAGAGAAGATTAAAGTCCTTTCCACTTGCAGATTCATTCATTCAACTAGTAGCAGCCAGACGGAAATCCATTCAGCAGCCTAATTGCTTTGGAAATAACTCCATTTAGCAATTGCTCGCAGAGAAGATAAAAGTTCTTCCTGCTCACAGATTCATTCATTCATATAGTAGCAGCCAGATGGAAATGTGTGCATGTGAGCCCTTGAGCTCAATTCCGACAGGCTGGTGGAGCTGATGTCATCACGCACGTGATGACGTCAACTCAAACAGCGAGAGAAAAAAAATTCAAATAAAAGCTGGGAAAAAATTGGAAATGAAGGGGTGCCACTTAGGAATCATGGCACCCCATTGTTTGGACCCCTAAACTCGGTAAAAAACAAGTAATTCGGTATGGTTGGGAGGTATGCTCAAAACTCTGGAATGAAATTTCCACTCAGTTAAAACAGAAAACTTAAATAGTTTCAAAACATTGCTTGCATAGCTCCTGTGCCAAAGATGGCCCTGTTCTTTTTGCTCACTTGGGTAGCTTTACTCGGAGTACTTTTTCCCCCATCTGTTAAAGACATTTTGCCTCCCAATTTTTTGTACCTCATCACTCCTCATACTGCACTAACTTCCTAAACTCTTACTCCTCCTCGCATACCATCATTCCTCCTCTGTTCATTTTTCTTCCTGCTCATTTCCACAATTTCTCCTTTCATATCTCTCTCATCTGTTTTTCAGCTACATCACTACTTGTCTGTAAATTATTACTAACCTCAAAACACAGCAGTTGGATCTTTTCCTTGCAGCCATCATGCTATAAATGCATTAACTGCTATTGTATTTTATTTTTCTGTTCAATAATTATCCAATTTATGTTAATGTCTCTCTTGTTTTTGTGCTAAATGCTATGTTCATGTAAGAAATGTTTAGAATTCATGTTAATAAGCTCATGCATATATGTTTTACCCTACAATTATAAATGTGTTTCATGTGTAACTTAAATGTGGAAGTTTCCTCCCCTGGTTTCTGCTGAAAATGGGTTATATCCATTCAGGCTTTTCCCAGGTTACAAAGACAAACATACAAACAAATAAATAAAGACATACACTGGAGTTTGAGTATGTATCCTTCAGAAAATATGTGCAACACAAATCCTGTTATTCTGGCAACTTTCTAAGTTAATTAGAGGAACTCAGGGACATGCTACCAGTATGGACAGCAGGCAATAACAAACCTTTTGTTTTGCTGCTGTCATTTGCTGATCAGTACAGGCAAATTTTATTACAGAGTGCTAGACCTGATTTTAACAACTTAAGCGGAGTGCTCAACAATTGTTAAGGTCTGATTGTGCACCACTCTGGTGCTTAACTGGTTTGTCTTTTTCCAAATATATGAGCATAATCATCAGCCTCTATGTACTGCATAAAAATTGAGGTGTCAATTTAAGGTAGGTCCATGATAATTTAATGAAAACTGCTCTGTGCTTATTTCCAGATCATGAAATTTCTCCCTGCACTTGGGAAGTAACTTAATATGAATTTAAATAATTGGTTATAGAAGAAGCAAATCTTGTTGAGGAAATGTCCTGAAAACTATTCTGCCAAGCTTTTGTATAGATCTTCACTAAAGCAGGTAGAGTTATAAACTGTAATACACTATCTTACCTTTAAACTCCAACCCATAGTTTAAGCTGCATTACTACTAGGACAAATTGTATGCCTGTAGCAACAATAGCATTGAAATGATAGAATAAATGTCAGAGAGTTTCATCTTATGAGTGGCATGAAAACTCCCAAGGTTCATAGACAATGTAAATAAGCTCATGTATAGATGTTTTTACCCTGGTGATGATAACTGGGGACAACGTAGCATTAGAGCTTGGCCTTGAAGAAGGAGCATATGGATCATATAGTATTACCGTTTTGACAGTATGCTACAAGAACAGCTGCAGTACTTTTAATTGTGCAAGTTCACTTTTGATGGTTGAAGGAATAGGGTGAGTTGCAGCTATTTGTACGTTTCTCAGGGTGGTGGGTGTAATTTTAATATGGGACATAGTTCTCAACTTCTTTTCTCAAAAGTCATGTTCAAAATAAAAAATAATTAGGGACAGGGTATTTTGTTTTAATTAGTTAATAGAACATATTTTCCCATCAAAGTGTGTTTTCTGAATAATAAGATTGAAACTGTCGTTATCAACTGACTGAGGGTCAGGGTAAACACAGGGCAGAGACAAAAGTAGTCAGTAACAAACACCAACATTTTTGATTAATGTTCATTCTTGGCAAATACTTAACATCACTGGTAGTATTCTGGATATGATATAGATCTCTTGTTCATCAAAAATATAATTCTTTACCCTCTGAAGTCACTGTGTGCCTAAATGAGCTGTATTCTGTAGGTAGATGAGTAAAATCTGGAACAAATGTTGGTCTTTTTACTTAACCGAAAACAGTTGCCAGTAGTTGTTTGGGTATCCCCTACTAAGTCATACACCCCCTTGTTGTGCAGGGAGACTCTTGTGTGCTCAGTGTTGCCAATGCTGCCTTTGATTTATTTGTTAGTTAACTGATCCCTGGACCCTTTATCAATGACTTGGAAATCACTTACATCAGGGAAATAAAAAATAAAATAAAATATAATCAAGCACTTGTGTTTTCAGGGCTCCTCAGTGCCTTAAGTTCTGTTCCACAGTGCCAAGTCCTCTGGTTTGGAAAGTGGATGCCATGTCTTTTACTTGGAGGGGGATGTTTCTATATGTGTACCCCCCCTTTCCAGTTTTACTAAACGCCCTGCATAATATCATGTGGTGAATGCCCAAAATCTTGTTGGTGACTCACATTTGGCCCTGATGGCAATAGTTTCCCTTTCTGTTCCCTCCGGCCAGAGATAATCATCCAAAGATCTTTAGTTGTCCTTTTCATTTGTTCCTCAACTATTGGGTTTCTGATCTGACCTCGGATCTGACTCAGCCTCATTTACTAGACTCTTAAGCTCTTCTCTCTACCCATAATGCCCCAGTCAACGTGCAATACATCAGATCTCATTTGCCCCCATAGCGCTACAACTGCTTTGGGGTGTATTTTATATTTTTAGTAAGTACAGTTTCCTTGTTTTTTCCTACCATCTTAATTTTCCTACCTTACCTAGTTTTCACGAGTTTTCTGTTGCATTATGGTTAAATATTACCTTCCATTCCTCTCTCTTCTATAATTACTACCTAAGCTAGCTCTCATTACCATTGCTGGTACTTTTCTCCCTTCCATCCTTCCTCCCTCTTCCTTTTTGTCTTTTTACCCTTTAGAGGGTATCCTGTTTACCCTATCATTGTTGGTAAACTAAAAAAAAAAAGAAGTTGTGTTTCTTTTTACATCATCATGGCTGATAAACCCCTGGTTTTAAGAAATGCACTTCCTGTGGGCTTAAGAACTCTAACTCTGATGCCTGTCTGTTGTCAGGGTGCTTCAGAGACTGCCCCATTTGCATAGGATTTAATTCCAGGGCCCTTAGCAACTGTCATAACAAGCTGATTCTGAAGGTATTACTGCCACCTTCTTCTTCCTCTTCTTCTGTTTCAGGGGCTCAAACTCCCGCAAAACATCTAAGGCCTCTCCTCTTCGGGGGTGAAGGAATCAAGAAAGCAGTCTCCAATCCACTGTCCTAAGTCAACTTCTTCTTTGGAGCCTCCTACTAAGGTTCCAAAGAAATTGGATCCGACATGTTCAAATCCATGGGAAAACAGTAGGACCCGACATCTTCGGGACTGACACATTCATATTCTAAGTGAACAGCTATAGTACTTTTAATAGTGCAAGTTCGCTTTTGATGGTTGGAGTAACTTGCGTTGCAGATATTTGTATGTTTCTGAGGGTGGTGGGTGTAATTTGAATATGGGACATAGTTCTCAACATCTTTCCTCAAACGTTATGGACAAAATCAAAAATAACGAGGGACAGAGTATTCTGTTTCGCCTAGTTAATAGAACATATTTTTCCCGTCAATGTGTGTTCTCTGAAGAATAAGTATGAAACTGTCATTATCAACTGCCTGAGAGCCTGGGAAAAATGGGAGTAAACTCAGTGGCAGAGACAAAAGTAGTCATTAACAAACACTTGCATTTTTTATTAATGTTCATTCTTGGCAAGTACTTAAAGTCACTGGGAATATTTTGGATAGGATATAGATCTCTTGTTCATCAAAAATATAATTCTGTACCCTCTGAAGTCACTGTGTGCTTAGATGACCTATGTTCTGCAGATGGATGAGTAAAATCTGGAAAAAATTATAGCCTTTTTACCTAACCGAAAACAGTTGCCTGTAGTTGTGTGGGCATCTCTTAACAAGTCATATAGACCCCCTTGTTGTGCAGAGAGACACTTTGTGTGCTAACTGTTGCCAGTGCTCCCTTTGGTTTATTTGTTAGTTAACTGATCCCTGAACCCTTTATCAGTGACGTGGAAATCACTTGCATCAGGGAAAGAAAATATAATCAAGCACATAAACCTTTGTGTTTTCTGGGCGCTAGCTTTGGTCCACTGCATTTTTCCATTTCCATCAGTGTCTTCACATTTGCCCTGCTTGATGCACATTCCTTGTATACACATACAGACTGTGGGGTTCTAGGGTTCGCTGATGCACAGCCCACTAATATTAGTTTCCCCTTAGATTTTTCTTAGCGGTTTTACTTATGGTTCAGATGTTTAGGCTTATATGAAAGTTTGGAGGGGAAAACTTGATTTTTTTGGGGATACAAACATGTTTTCATGTTCTTCGTTGTGGTTATTTACTTCACCACTGAGGGGAAGGGTATAGTTTTTTCATACAACAATTTTAAATATTTGAGATTTTGGTCAGACCTCCAGCTCACCTTTTTAACACATATTGCTTTGTTTTAAAATTGGGGCTCTGTTGGTTACCTGCTTTAGAATTGTTTAGCATGAAACAAAATAAAGCAAGCAAAAGTAAGACTTGCGCTAACACTGGATTGTCAGATCCTTATCAGTATTTCATCGGTTTTAGTCCAGATTGGTTAACTGGCATTTTACTGTTCTTAACTGGGTAAGTGAACTGATCCTTGGACCATTTTCAGTATGACCTAGGCATTTTATTTAGTTCACCTTAGACAGGTCAGAAGTATGCATACAATTCTTGAGTGTTTAATGTTCACTACTGCATGTCCAATACATCAAGAACATATTAGTTACAGTTTTAGATTTGTTCCATGTACATTTTTGACTTTTTTCAGTACAACATCAAAAGTAGTACAATAATCAGCTGATGGTAGAGAAAGCACATACATCATCTGTCTGTACAGATGTAATAGGAATGCACATTAACCATCAAATTTTAGTTTGTAGATTATCCATTAAAGTAATTGATAGGAGTGCTGAGATTCTTATCACTGTTTAGCAGCATTGCATTTTTCAGGTGACATAAGAAGGTCCTTTGAAGTGATGTGCAGCAATCTTTCAAGAGAAGTGTAAAGCAGTGTCTTAGATTAATCAATGTTTCTAAAGCAGATTTGTTTTCTCATAGCAAGTGTGTCCTTAAAGTTGTCTTGGATTTGCAGTCTTCCTAGCAGTTGATGCTATGAACAGAATTTATAATGTATGGTAATTTGAATGGCGGTTTGACTAATTGTATTCCTTTTCTATCCATCAGTAATGAGTATGGTTGGTTTCTGGCAATTAGTTTTATTCATCAGAGGTGGGCAGTAGCTGTCAGTTAGCAGTTTGAAGGTTAATGTATGCACTGATGACTTGGCTGAAACTTTCAGACATTGTCTGTCCCTTGGGGTGAGGTAGTGTTGCCTGTGCTCAAGGTGTGTGTGTGTGTGTTTTTTTTTCTTTGTGCGGTTTGTGTAAGAGAAGTAGTTTTGGTTGACAAGTGTTCAACTGAAAATCTTATTTGTGACATGAAATCAGTATATGTTATAATAGTACTTTTTGTTCTCTAATTACATGTGATATTTTGTATCAACTTTTCAGTTGATGTAATACTTTGTCAATTGTGCAGGTGCTGAAGTCAACAAAGGAAAGATTCTGGTTCAGAATTCTTAAATATCTTTTGCTAGGTTGAAAATGTCGAGGAGATTTCAGCTGGCTGTTTGTAGTAATGGGTATGAATGTTTGGATGACAGAATGGTCTAAGGTGCCAGACTTGATTCCTTGTATGGTTGATAGGTATTGTGGTCTCTAGATAGAGGCGTGGGTTCAAATCCCACTTCTGACTCATGTTGGGTTGGTGTATTGGTATAATGGTTAGGCTGCTTACCTCACAGTCACAAGATACAGGGTTTGATTCTCACCTTTGAAGGGAAAGTTGCCTAGGCTTCAAATGGGCCATAAGGCAGCTAGCCTAGTACCTGCCTATGAACGAAAACTTGAGCATGACTCAAGAAATGCAAAACTACAGTAAACATCATTACGTAGAATTTCGATAGGAAGGCAAAGCTTATAATACCCACAGAAAACACTTGAATAAATAAACTTTTGTAGCAAAAGGTCACTCTGTTGGACCAGGAAATAAATAATAAATCAATAAAAGGAGACAAACAATCTCAAACCTACTGCAGCAATATTTGACTTATTCCACCCCAGACGTAACCCATATCTCCTGTGCCCAGAAGTATGTAGTGGAACATTGTGATTAATGCCAATAGCTTAACTTCATTCAAGAAAAAAAATGCCAGTAACCTTGAATACAGTTCTAAAACTATTTACACACTTATAGTTTTCCTTAAAAAGCACTTAGCTGGAGCAACATGCCTGCTGTGGTCCCATAAGCAAAATTAGAACATAAAGTTCACTGAAAATTGAAAACATAACATGAGGATACTGATACTAAAATCATATATGAAGAAGAGGCTGTGAAAGGGAAGAGCTAGTTAAGAAAATAGTAATATAACCAAACCACATATGCCGATGGAAATGGTGAACTTCTTTACGCATATAGTGGGGAACAAGAAAATGTGATATTAAAATGTGTGAAAACATAAACAACATACAGACATAGAATATTAATATACAATAGATTGGGGAATGGAACATAAGTAAAGATAAGTGATAACACAGCAAAACAGTTAAAACATTTCTGTTAGCACAGCTGTGTTGCTGGAGCTCTAACATTAATGCAGTATGTATGTGTCTGCATAGTAATAGAAATTTCATTAAAATAAAATATGTAGAATTTAATGTGATTTGAACATTTTTAACATGTAAAACACAACTTTGTTTACAGAGTCAAACTTTTTCATCATGGCCTTTATTCTAAGGGAAAGGCACTAAAACATTGCAGTCTTGTTCTAGAAAGTGTGATATCTTGAGTTCATAGTTGAGATTGACTTGGAATATGCACACATCAATCTTTAAGGTAGCCTGCAGCAAAGCTGCTTGAATCAGCAGGTTTATGTAGGAGGGGATGAGAGAAAACATAAACTAAGGTAGCCAGTTCTGGTTTGAAAAAGTCAACTGTTAAAAAAGATATCATTTATTTATAAATGTAGACTTTTAACATATTTCTGTGTACTGGTAGTAAGGCAGAAATAGCAGTAATCTTAAGAAGTAAAGAATGGGTCTTTATCAGTTCGTCGAAGTCTAATTAAAGCAAACAGCTGTTCATCAAACCGAAATCATTGAATGTTCACGTCAGCGAACGTTTTTCCCAGGGAAGGAACTGATTTGGCCAACATATAGAAATTTGCCCTTTTCCCCACTGTAGTGTCATCTCGGAGTTGGTATAATATATATATATATTATATATATATATATATATATATATATATATATATATATATATATATATATATATAAAAGTAGGGGGTGTGGGGGGCACAGCCCCCCACCTTGGATGGCGTGGGTGTTAGAGCTCCCCACTTTGATGTAATATGGTGTGTGTCAGTTGGTCTGTTGCCCAAGTCATTTCCTTCCCTGGGAAAAACATTTGTTTATGTGAACATTTGAGGAACAGCCTTTCGATGATTTTGGTTCGATGAAAAGCCATTCGCTGTAATTAGACTTCAACGAACTGATACAGACCCGTAAAATACAAATGAGCTGAGGTTACAGTTTGTTACTATCTTTCAGAACGATTATGTCCTAGACTAAAACAGTATGAACAAGCAGGTGCATAGGGAAGGGGATGATGTGGAACACTCTGTAAGGCATCCAGGTGTTTAGTCAAGGCTGTAATTTTGACACAAAAGTATTGCTATAAAATAGACTCCAAAGTAGCATAGTAATGAAAATTTAATTCAGGCATAGAATGTAGACAGTAATTTTGTTTGGCATTCATTACTATCACTACAAAGACAGACTTTGTTTATAAGCTCAGACTTTATGTGGTCCTTCATAGATGAGGACAAAACACTGAGAAGATGTATTTTTTTTTTAATCAGAAAGTATTCTATCTCGTGTCAAAAGCAGCGAGGTAAGATGAGATTAAAATTTACTAACTGCAGTTAGTTATCAAGAGTCAGTTTGCATGAACCAACAGGTGCATGTGGGAGGGCATGAGACATAACACACCACTTTAAGATGTAACCAGTATCCTAGCAAAGTTATATTAAATAAAAGTCTTATTTGTTAGAGGGGGGAGTATGCCAAAAAAAAGAGAGTGAGAGAGAAAAAGAAAATGTGAGTGTTGTGTTGGGGAAAAAGAGAGAATGTAAAAAGGTAAATGAAAGCACATTGCAAAGCCATTGCTTATATTTCATACTGGAGGAAATTTGACTAATGTACTTATCAAAATAAAAATTAGCTGACAGGAGCGTCCCTGATGGAAGAGTGCCATAAAGAATATCGGCTCCTGACTCAGTCTGTAGTTAAAGGTAATTCTTTAATAAAAAAAAATTGCGGTTCTGGTTAAAACCTTTTAAATATGTAGGACCCTTACAGTTAATAATTAAATGAGGTTTTAATAATTAAATCAGGTTTAACTTGTTAACAGCAGCTAAGAAAAAGCTGAAGTGAACAGAGACTATAATTTTTTGCATCTTAATACTTTCTCTAAAAAAAGTTCTGGAGATGCACGTTTCAAATTTGCTAGGAATATCCACTGCTTACTAAGTTTTTACCATCTGCAGACACTACTGAGGCAAATCATGGACATTTATCTCTGAGTTGTTAATGTTAGTTGTCCATGTGCTGTGCTGTCCCCTGGAAATGTTTGCATCTCCTGATTTGCTGGCAGCATTCATCCATTCATTCCTGTGGGAGTACTTGCATTGCAGGTAAGTACAAAGAATCCATGGGGTGGGAGTGTGTCAGTGTGTATGTGTATGTACATGTCTGTGCATGCCTGTGGGCAAAAGAATGAGACTTAATGAAAGAGTGGTGTGTGTGTGTGTGTGCATGTACATGTCTTCTTGCACTGTGGGGGTTTTGTAAGGGATGCCAGGCTTATATGTTTGTGAGAATTGGAACAGGTGTGTCAGTGAGTATGGAGAGGGCTTGTAGGTAAATTAATGTGTGTATGTAGGGGGATGCCTTTGCTAAAGTGAAGCATGGAGTCTGTGGAGAACACTAGCGCAGTCAGGTCTGACAGCACATTGTTAGATTCAGCGATATGGTAATGAGCTGCTGATTAAGTATTTCTCAGTGCATCTTTACAGCGTCTCTGAATTTCCCTCCATTGCACTAACTGACCAATCAGTATTGGGCAATTAGCGTGGGGAGAGAGGAGCTTTCTGAATTCCAAGACACATCTTTTACGAATTTCAGTAAATTGACCAACAGCATAATAAGCGTTACAAAATAAAACTCTTTAGAAAGTATGATGGCCTAGAAAACTGAATGAACCAATGTTTATATTAACACATCCAGTTATGCTTGAACACAAAAGGCTCATCAAAAATAAATAGCCTTTACGTTTTTATCAGTTGTTTCATATTTGCATGTTTCAGGTAAAACTCAGTTTAAATTGAAAGAACATAAAATGAATTATTTTTTTAAACAGGAATTGGCAAACAGGAAAATATGTATCTTCTTGCTAGGTTATATTTTGTATGAATGTCTGCACTGAATTTCAGCTGACAATTTTACCAACTACAATTTTTCTTATTTGTTGCAGTTTTTAATTAGTTAAACTGTATCATGAATGTTTAATATTATGAAGTAAATTTGTGTAGGAAAATTAGTAGCAGACATTCTGTGAAGTACTCTTGAAGAGAGACCATTTTTCTAGGAAGAGTATCAGTAAGTTCCTGATTTGGACTGTCTGAGTGTTGGGAAGATGTGAGATTTTCTTGAAATTTGGCATTTTAGGCCAGAAAACTCATTCAGAACATGCTTCATACCTTATTTCCTACTTCTAATATTGTCAGATTATTTTGACTTTGTCGTATAAGTAAGTTGTAAGACAAAGTCCTAGACATAGCTGTCAACCTCTTAACTAAAGAAATACGGACAAAGCCAAAAATAACTGGAGGACAAAGACCCAAAAAATAGGGAATTTTTTTTAAATATTGCTCTTATAAATTTAGAAAATTGCTAGAATAATAGGTTTTTGTTACAGCATGCATTTTTTCTGAAGGATATGAAGCCTGAAACGCAAATGACTCTCATTATTTAGTGACTTAATTTCTCAATGATTTGTCAGAAAACCGCACATTTTATGAGGAACAGATCAAAAATATGGATAGCAAATCTTGGCAGTTGAGAGATATGGTCCCAGATAACATTCAGTAGATAGGTACAGCTGTATTTTTCAGGCAAGCCCCTGTGGAGAATTTTACTTCAGTCAGGCTTTTTTTCTTTCACAAATGCACTTTCCTTAGAATGCAGATCAGTTCTAGATGTATTAGTAGAAATTTTATCCTCACAGGCTGAAATTCTAGTCATGGAGTCCATAGTCCATGAGGTTGATTCAGCTAAAGTATTAATCTGATGTTGTTAATCTTCTTTCTATTCATCACTGATGGGTTCAGTTCCGAGCCCTCAGAACAGAGTGAGCCTATTACAAGCTCGGGCCAACCAAAAAACTCTCTAGCTAAGTCTCTACCCAGAATGCCCTTCTCCCCTCTTACCTCAGATCTCGTTTGCCACGTAGCCATAAAGCCGCGTTTTAGCCGAGCTCTCAGCTAAGTAAAACCTTTTTGATAGCTGTGTAAAAGTTTTTGGATATCTTCATAATTTACTAAACCTTTAGTATTTCTAGTGTCTCTTCTTCTATCTAACCGTATATTCTCCACTCTTCCCATTGTTACCATTGGTAAACTTAAGTAACATTGTTAGTACAGCCTTCTTCCCTTACCCTTGTGGTATTTCTTCAATACCATAGCTGGTATTGCTTTCTCTTGCCTAACCTGTTAACTTTTTATCTCTATTCAGATGTTTCCCTTTCTTCACATATACAGCATGTTGTGTTATTGGTATTTTTTTCTTATGATTTCTTGTGTTTTATCGAACTGAGTGACTTCATTATTGTTGGATTATACAGTTAGTCGTGGTGTCCTTTCTATTAAATTGGCAGATAAGAAGGTACCTCTGGCTTTAAGCATTGTACTTCTTGTAAGGCCAAGTTACCTAACAGTGACTTGCATGATGACTGTGTATACTGTTTGGGAGTGGCCCACCTTTCGGTGCAGCCTCCATATGATATTTGTCAAAGTTTCAGTCAACGCACTCTTAATGAGCGCAAAAATAAACTCATTCTGAAGGGGCTACTCAAGTCTCCCTTCTCAGAAGCCATTTCTGCGATGGAGGTCTCAACTTCTCCTTCTAAGGACAAAAAGAGACCCCATTCTGTTCCTTCTTTACCATCGGGTGATCAGAGCAAACTTGGGAAAGTCCCCAAGTTATTGCTGGAGCATAAATCTGCCTCTTTGGCTCCACCTTCCTTGGCTCCAACCATCTTAAAACCTTCGATACCGATGCCTGTATTGACACAGACCCTGCCTCCGGCACTGATTATAGATCTTACTATGCCTATTTCAACTTCAGCACCTGTAGCCACTTCGGCTCAGGGCACACCTTCGACTTCGATTTCCATTTTGGAACCGACCATTTCCATGACTCCGAGTGCTATTTTGGCACCGAGTGTTGTACCGACCTCACTGGATCTGACCCTTTTGCTTCCGGTCTGGAAACTAGAGACTTTGGTGCCGGCAGACATTGCACTACAGACCCGATACTCTCCCTCAGTAGACCCGTTTCTAGGCCAAGCATATAGCCCATTTCTCGAACGTCCTGACTCCCGTCTGGAGTATCCACTAGATCCACCAGAAGCCTTTTGGAACACAACGTGGTGTGTCTTGTGGACCAGCTGTTGGTAGCCAGAGGGATTTCGTCACTTTCTAAAACCCATCCACCTGCTGGGCTTGGGTCGCCTTTTCCACGGACTCCATCTTACACTGCTCCTTTGACCATCTTGGTTCCGAAGCCTTCTGTTCTGACATCCTTCTTGGAACCCACCACCTCAGTGCCTATGATGCACCTCACTCCAGCTCCGATTTTGTCCCTTTGGTCTTCGGTTCCCAGCAAACCAGTCCTTCTTCAATCTGGGGATTGATGGAAGGGTGCATCGGCCCGGGGTACTGACTTTCTCCTCGGTCCCCTCCTTGGTGCTGATCTTGCTTGAGGCATCACCTGTGGGGGCTGGTCCATCAGAGCGGGGTGTGACCCTGGTCCCGAGGTTGCCTTTCTCGGTTCCGGGCTCCCATCCCTCTTCGGACAAGCCTGCCTTCTGTGTGATGGAGAGGGCTTTTGCTTCTGGTAGCACTCCTATGATGTCGGAATCCCAGTTTTCGTCCCTTGAGCTGCAGCTGTCACAGACCTTCCCACCTGGGACACTGAGCAGAAAAGCTGTGGGACACCCCTGTCAGGGTACCCACTCTTCTGAGTCCTCCTCAGAGACCCCCACTGAGGAGCCCCCATGAAACCAGACATGCAAGAGGAAGCACGTGGACTTGCCTGAGGAGTCCTTAATGGAAAACATGGATTACGATGATGGTGAAGGGTCCCCATGGTCACCTCCTGATGATGTCTCCTTTGGAGACCTCCTGGAAATGTTAAAACAGAGAGGTGATTGGCAGCCCTCCATCCCTTCATCTGAGGAGTCCATGTTCCTGCAGGCTTTTCGTACCCGGCCATCTATCTCTTGGGTGACCACTCCTGCCGACGAACTTGTCCAGCTCATCGTGCAGCGCACGTGGAAGAACCCTGATTCCATTGAGGTGATCTCCCGGAGACCAGACAAAATTCTGTCCCCTCCTGCTGAGAATTCACACTGGTCCAAAGGGTTGCCAGTTGATGCTATGGTGGTGGCAGTAGCCACAAAAAAGGACTTGGCTGAGGAAAGTCCCGCTGTCCACCCACCCAACAGGGAGTCTCGGCAGTGGACAGACATGGGAAGCGTGATTTTGCATCAGGGACCTTTGCTATACAGTCCCCCGAGTTATTTGTCACACTTTATGAGGCTCTAGAGAGACCTGATCTCCGAACTTTCTGAGGCACTCGCAGGACAGTTGTCTGATGAGGTCAGGGACAAAGTGGCCTCACAGCTAGCAACCCTAGAATCAATATCCAACTCATCCATGAGGTTGCTCTGATACGCGACTGAAAGGGCAGCTAGAGCAGCAGGTTCAGGCATTTTTATAAGGCGTCATGCCTGGATGAGCATCTGTGACCTCGAGGATCCCTTCAAGTCTTCCTTTCTGAATGCTCCCATCGAAGCTTCATCCCTCTTTGGCTCCAAAGTGAAGGACATGCTAGCCAGGTGCGAGCAAGATGGAAAAACCCTGTCTGTCATAGGCCTATGATTTTCCAACGCACAATGTACCTTCTCTAGGAATCAGAGGAGTGGGAAAATGTGGCATAAGCAATCTCAGGGTCCTTTCCGTGCCACACATGGGATAACACTCCCAGAGGCAGAGGGGGTAACAACTCTGGAACATGCCTCTATAGAAGCAGAGGGGGTCCTCGCAACCAAGGCTCCAGGGACTCTCTCTCTGGGCAAGCCTTATCAGCACTCCTGAGTGGCGGCCCGATTGCTTACCTCTGGAAGCAGCCGGGGGTCATTTCTCTCTGCACCAAGTTGCCTGGCACTCTATCACCACCGATTGTTGGGTGCAGAAAATTATCACCAGAGGTTACACCATTGCCCTTTCTTAACCAAATTTTCCAAGAAAACTTTCCGATGTGCCACCCAGTCAAAGGGAAGCAGCAGCTTCAGAGATTATAAAGCTGTCTCAGAAGAGAGTCATGTAACCAGCCCCACCAGACCAGCACAGATCCGGATTTTAATTGATATTCTTTTTTCTGCCAAAAGGGGACTGGAGACCCATTTTGGATCTCAGCCTGTTAAACAAGTCTGTCACCCAAACCAAATTCCGGATGGTCACAGTTCAGTCCATCCTTCCATTTTTAAGAGAAGGTGATTGGATGTGCTCTGTAGATCTCCGGGATGCGTACTACCACATCAAGATGGACAAATGTTCCAGGAGTCTGCTTCACTTCCAGCTAGGAACCGGTCATTATCAATTCTGTACCCTGCCGTCCAGTCTCTCTACAGCCCTCAGAGTGTTCACGAAATGCATGGCAGTGGTAAAAACTCACTTGAGACTAAAAGGATTCCAAGTGTTTCCATATCTAGACTGATTCCTTACCTCCCCACCAAGCATCTTCTGGTAACTGCCCTACAACATATTCTCCCTCTGTCTGACAAAATTGTTCAGAATAACGATAAATTGGGAGAAATCAAATCTTATCTTTGCACAACAAATAGAGTTAATTGTTTCAGTGTTCAATACTCAGTCCTGTCTGGTATCACTCCCTTGTCACAGACTCCCCCTATTGAGGCTTCAAATCCGAGTGATTTTTTTCTCAAACATTAGTCCCTGCAAGACAAGTTCTCCAAGCTCTGGGCTGTATGGCTGAAGCAATTCCCATAGTGCCTCTAGCAAGGCTACATATGTGAATCCTGCAATGGCTCCTTCTCTGTCAGTGGTTCCAAACTGTCATCCCCTGGATTACAAGATTCGAATAACCAACTCTTGTAAGCAGGACCTGCTTTGGTGGATGAGGCTAGACGAAAACCTTTGGAGACAACCTTTTCAACCCTCCCAGCCCACAGCTATTGTGACCACGGATGCTTCCCTGATCTGGGGAGGGGGGGGTCATTTTCAGGGAAAGACTGTCCAAGGCGCATGGTCCACCTCGGAGGCCTACCTGCATATCAGTGTCCTAGAACTGAGGGCCATGCTGTTAGCATTGCAGGCATTCCATGTGGCTGTTCCTTCTGGGACAATTGCAGTCCATTCAGACAATATGTCAGTGGTCTGGTACATCAACAAGCAAGGAGGAACCAAGTCCTACCCCCTTTGTTGAGAAGCCATGAGAATCTGGCAGTGGGCGATAGCTTCCAACTGCTTTCTGATAGCAATACATATCCTGGGGAGCTCCAACGTGATTGCAGACTGACTGAACAGATGCATCCTCATGCCCCACGAGTGGTCCCTCAACCCAGAGGTGGCATCTGTAATTTTCAGCCACTGGGGCCAGCCTTGCTGCGATCTTTTTACCTCCCCCTCAAACACCAAGTGTAGCAGCTACTTTGCCCTACTTCCCCCACAGGGGGAGTCACCGAGGGATGCTCTGATCGACAATTGGCCCATGGGACTTCTCTACACCTATCCTCCCATTCCTCTGATCCCACAATTTCTAAAGAAAGCTCTTCGATTGAGATGCAAGGTAATCCTCTTATCCCCATTCTGGCCTCGACAAGTTTGGTTCCCCTTTCTTCGGCCTCACCTAGTATTCCCGCCATGGATTCAGGACCCTCTACCAGATCTGATCACTCACCCCCAAGGGCTGAGTCACCTGAACATGTCCACTCTCAAGCTGACAGCTTGGTTTCTCCACTTCCACTAGTCGCCAGGCAGGCTAACCTCTCCTCACCTGTTCGAGACATTCTGGCCTCTCACAAACCATCCACCAGAAGACTATATCAGGATAAATGGAAGAGGTTTTTCATTTGGTCCAAGGATAACATGTTAGATCCATATTCGGCTCCAGTTACTGTAGTACTTCAATATTTGGCTAAGTTTTTTGATAACGGAGCTTCTGCCTCTACAGTTCGTGTACATCTAGCGGCAATTTCCAACTTCCACAATGATATAGATGGTACCCCTCTTATTTCGTTACACCTTTGCAAGGCTTTCCTCAAAGGGACCTCTCATCTCAGACCTCCTCTTAGACAGCCCATAGTACCATGTAACCTCACTTTAGTCCTCCAGTCTTTGACTAAAAAGCCCTTTGAGCCTGTGGCTGTGTGTGACCTAAAGTTTTTGTCTTGGAAATCTTTGTTCCTCATAGCCATTACCTCTGCCAGGAGAGTCTCAGAGCTGCAGGCATTGTGTATCAAGAACTCCTACCTGGTCTTTCACAAAGACAGAGTGTCACTTCAAACGAACCCATCCTTTCTTCCCAAAGTGGTTTCTGAATTCTCTATTAATCAGTCCATTGATCTACCTGTGATCTTTCAGAATTTTGCCAGTAGAGGAGAGTATTGCCTTCACAACTTAGATGTACATAGACAATTAAGGTTTTACCTAGACAGGACCAAACCTATCCATAAATCTGAACAGCTTTTCATCTCCTTCTTGGGACCAAAAATGGGAGAGGCTGTTTCCAAGGTCACATTATCAAAATGGCTAAGGGACTGCATACGTGTCACTTATTCCCTCCATAATGAATCCATGCCAAACGTTAAAGCCCACTCTACTAGATCTATGGCAACTTCTTTAGCTTTCCATTCCAGGGCATCCATGGATGACATCTGCACAGTAGGTACTTGAGCTAAGCCTCATACCTTTATCAATCATTACAAATTGGATCTGGTCTCCAGGGGTAGAACTGCCTTCAGTTCAGTGGTACTCAGGAATGCTCTTCCATAAGGGCCACCCATGGACCTCAAGGTAGCTTGGGATTCTGTCCCATCAGTGATGAATGGAAAGAAGATTAACAACATCAGATAAAGAAGTTATGTCTTACCATAACGTTCCATCTGTGTTGTTCATCATCTTTCATTCATCAGTGCCCACCCTCCTTCCCCCTCCAAAGGCTCCTGGGGGATGCTTTGGGTCTGAGTGGTGCACTAGGATACTTGCGTTTAAGTGGCACAGGTTTACTTTCTTTCTTAGCAAACTCGATCTGAGGTAACAGGGAGAAGGGGCATTCTGGGTAGAGATTTAGCTCGAGAGCTTTTTTGGCTGGTGCGAGCTTGGTAATAGGCCGACTCGGTTACAAGTGCTCGGAACCGAATCCATCAGTGATGAATGAAAGAAGATGAACAACACAGATGGAACGTTATGGTAAGACATACCTTCTTTTTAATACTGCTGAACTGTGTAGTCTTTTACTCCACAACTAACTGGTTGCACATCTTGAATTTTGAAATATGTGCTAGATCACTGTACATTGGGGATTGGGGTATTTTCCCTTTCCCCACTGTACTGTAATTTCTGAGTTGGTATATATACTTATTATGGTGCAGGGGGCTTGCACCCCATCAAAAAAATAGTCTTGCCTTTTTTTTTTTTTTTTTTTTTTTGATCGGCTGATGATTGAGCATTTGTGCTTGGACATTTGCCATTTGGTTCTTTGATTTGTTGATGTATGGTTATATATACATACATAGAGCTAGATAAAGATATATCTCAATTGTATGAGATCAGTAGTTTACTGGGGTTGTAGAATATGCCCTTTTGTCAGTATTGTGCGATCTTGGGAGTTAGAATGCATAAGCAGCAATGGAGAGCTGTTTTATTCTTGTGTGTTCCAGGGTTGTGTCTTGGAGAATGTGCAGCTGAGTGTCTGTGATACATTTGTGTGTGTGTGTGTGTGTGTGTGTGTGTGTGTGTGCGCGCGCATGTGCGCGCCAAGATTAGCAATAAAGACTTTGGGTGCTTAGACTATTTTAAGTATATACACACACACACACACACAAAATGTTGCTGTTATGTTGGCACCTGTTTAAACCATTAGCCACTGTTTTGCTTTCTAATTTGTAAAGGGTTTCCTTATGTGCAAGTCACTTTGTCTTGAGATTAAGTATACAAAAATATATGTAGAATAGATGATGCCCTTTTATACCACTGTTGCAGTATTCCTTACAAAAGGGATATTCTGCCGAAGATAGCCAAAAGTCTGACCATCATACCAAAGCCTTAATACCTTCTAGGCACCTTATGTTGGAAGTATGTCCTGTATCTTTGAATTCGGTCTACAAGTTGTTCTTCATATTGTGTCAGTTACTGAGCCTTTAAAAGATAAGTATCCCATTGGGGTCTCTACCATCCTTTCTTTTCCTTTGGTAGCATTGGCTTTTACATGTTGTCCATGTGAATGAGGAAGTCATACTCACTGTGATATTTGTCAGGAATTTGTGCCAAAGACCTTGTGTAGCAGTCTGTCTTCCCTTTCCATCTGTTTAGAGAACCAGTGTATGAAGCTATTACCTCTTTGAACCATGGTCTCTGAATATACCTGTCCTGACATTAAGCTGCCACTTAAGAAAACATCTGTAAAGACACATATTGAGACTTCTGTTATCCAGCCTCTCCAGGACGTCTTCTTCAGATTGGATGAAGAACCTGGGGGCCATCTGGTGCCGACGCAAGCTTCCTCTATTGTGAATCCATTGGAGGTTGACATGGAGCTGCCTACCCACATGTCTGTTGAGGCTGTGCCTTTAACTGCTGCAGATGAGGGGGAGGGACAGTGGCTGATTATTTCAGAGGGGCGTAGGGGGATTCCCCAGGTTCTTCCTTTATTGAAGTCAGGCAGGGGTCTGAACCATGTCATTTTTCTCAGGGCTAATATTCTGTAAACAAAAAAACTAAAAAGCTGACACATGGCTCCTGTGGCTAAGGATCCACACAAAGGCTGGCAGAGCTTCACTCAAAGTCTTTTCAAAGCCCTTATGGCCATGAAACCTTCTCAGGGGCTGTCTGTTCTTTCCTCTTTGCCCTGGTTTTCTACCCCTTCTAAATGACCTTAAGATTCTGAGTCCTCTGAAGAGGATGTGGAGATGGATTCCAGGGAAGAATCAATGGCCGACTGTTCTCAGATCCATTGCCTTCTTGCCCTTGGGTGTGAGGAAGAGTATTCCTTTTCCCTTGATTCTCCCATTGAGGAGTCATTATTTGGGGACACTGCTGTTCACATGATGGAACATTTTAGGTGGGACTGTTCCAAAATGTCTGATATCCAGAAGATTAACATGACCTCTTGCTGATTGATTTGCCTCAGTGTTCTGCAGGACCTCCAGTGTTGGATGCCCTCTTGGACTTGCTTCCCAGGCTTCTGACCCCTAGCCTCATGTTCCAAAGAAACTTGGCAGGTTCTGTAAAGTGGCTGAGACTCACATTTTTGTATAAAAGGCCTTCTTCTGACCCTGCAGCGATTTCAATGGCTACTGTCCTCTTCCAAATTTTACCCTGTGACAAGGACAGTAAGGCCATGGACAAGTATGTTTAAAAAATTATACATTTTCCACTTTCACTTTCAGGGCCATAAACTACCAGACCCATATGACAAGGTATTTTCTGGCTCTTCTTTCTCATCTTGGGGATGTTCTGTCTGATATGCCTGATTGTGAAGTTAGTGTTCAGCCATTTCACTTTTGAGCTCTGCTTCCTTTGTAGTTTGTCACTCCATCAAATGCAGCTATGATGCTGATGTTGCCTTTTCTATGATGACTACATCAGAGTCTGTTACGAGGAGGTATTCCTGTGTGAGGTTGTAATCCCTCCCTGAAGACATTAAGGCTGAGTTTGTTGGATTTTCCATTAGACAATCAGAATCTTTTGACTGTGCTTCAGCTGAGCTCTTGAGGACTCTGCAGGATAAGGGAAAGGTAATTCAGGATCTTAAACAGTTCTCCCTTTCTCCTATTTCTGAATATCTGAGAAATTACCCTTCTAAATCGTCCTTTTACTGTAGGCAGCAAAGACAGCCTGCCAGGGGCAAGAGATCTAAGATGGTTTATCCTGATAAGCCTTCTCATGGTACTCTGGTTAAAAGCCTTCCTTACCTGATAAATTTGCCTCTAGTTGACATTTAGCCCATCAGCCAGATTCCACTTTCCCTCAGACTTGACTCTGTCTTTTCTGGTTTGGCAACAGATCACCACAAATTCCTGGGTGCTTTCCATTATTCAAAAAGGTTACTTCATGGTAAAGTCCCCTCATCCTTTTTCAGGCATTCCCTAACTTCCTCTTTGCCATCTTCCTTACTTTCCTTAGATTCCTCAAAATCTTTTGGTGCAAGGAGCTACTCAACCTGTTCCACCCTTTCAGCCGGCCAAGGGGTTTTATTTCAGAACATTCCTCTTTCCCAGGAAGGAGGGTTCT
This sequence comes from Protopterus annectens, assembly GCF_019279795.1. Classification (NCBI taxonomy): domain Eukaryota; kingdom Metazoa; phylum Chordata; order Ceratodontiformes; family Protopteridae; genus Protopterus; species Protopterus annectens. The sequence goes on along the minus strand of NC_056747.1, from coordinate 625,203,120 downwards.
TGGCAGCCCATTCTGGATCTCTCATTTCTCATCACATTTATAAAAAGTTCTCTTGCTCAAAATGTCTGTCTAGTCTCTGTTTCATTTGGTGCTTCCTCAGGCCCTCCTGGTGTCTCTAGATCTGAAGGATGTCTACATTAACATCCCTATTCACTCTCTGTTTTCAGGAAATGTTTCCTTTTCTTTGTTTCCTCATCACATAATCAGTTTTCTGCTTTGCCTTTTGGTCTTTCTACAGTTCCAAGAGTCTTTACCAAATGTCTGACCATAATAGAAGCCTTCTGCAGACTTCAGGGTTTTCAAATTTTCCCGTATTTAGAAGACCACCTGATTCAAGCCCCATCTCAGCAACTTCTCCTTCAGAATGCTCCTGCTCTGCAATGTGTGGTTCCCTTTGAATCTCAAAAAGTCTGTTCTAATCCCTTCTCAGGACCAATTTCTTCTGGGTTGCAAGATTTATAACTTTCATTTTCACTTAATTTCCTGTATCTTCTTCCTCTTTCACAGGTGTTGCAAGAGAATTTCTTTGAGCTGTGGGGTTCATGGTCCTCTTCAGCAGATGCTATATGAGGAAGTTTCAGTGGCATCTTAAAACACGTTGGCTTCAACACTGTCATCATCTAGACTTTCACATCCCTCTTCTGCCTTGCTTTAGACTCTAGTTCCTCTGATGGATTCATCAGATTTTTTAAAATCCCAGCCTGTCTTTCCAGGTTCCTCTCCTCACTCAGGGGCTATATACATATGCTTTGGATTAGAGTTGGGGAGCTCCTTCCAAAGGCATCAGGATTCAGGGAGTTTGGTCTTCTCAACAACTGGAGAACCATATCAACATCAAAGAGATGAGAGCTCAGATTTTGGCTTTTCATGCTTTGCACTCCCATAGAGTCCCAGGTCCTTTGAGAATCTTCACAAACACCACCACTGTTATGTGGTACATAAAGAAGCAAGGGGGCAAAAAAATCAAACCTTCTTTGAAGACTGACTGTTCAGGCTTGAGATTGTGTGATTCACTGTCATCTGACCCTTCAAGCAGTTTACATTCCCTCAAAGCACAGTTTAGTAGCAGACAGTCTAAGCAGGTACAGGGCAGATCCTTATGAATGAATGCTTCATAGAAAGATTTTCCTGGACATTGGGGTATTCCTCAAGCTGATCTTTTTGGCTCCCCTCTGAATAGGCAATTCCGTAAGTTCTGTTCCACAGTGCGAAGTACTCTGGCTTGGAAAGTGGATGCCATGTCTTTTTCTTGGAAGGGATGTTTCTATATGTGTACCTCCTCCCCTTCCACTTTTACCAAAAGTCCTGCATAAAATCATGTGGGACAGGTCCAAAATCTTGTTGGTGACTCACTTTTGACCTTGACAGCAATAGTTCTCTGTTCTATTCCCTCTGGCCAGAGATAATAAATATATGATTTTAGTCTGTAAAAATATTGATATGTATATATCATGTGTTTGTGTTTCTGCCTTGTCTCTCTCTAACATTCTTGTATAACTGATTTTGACTACATTTTTGACTCAGATATTTAATTCTCTGTAAACTGCTTGTGGTTTTTTTTTTGGAGCTTTTCTCCTCTGGTCTCCACTGAAAATGTGCCACAAGTCCAGCTGGACCAACCTGGTTAACAAATGTCAATAAGTAAATAAAAATAAAAAATAATCATTGCAAGATCTAATGACCTTTTCATTTGTACCTCAGTTATGGGTTTCTGATCTGACTTTGGATCTGACTCAACCTCATTTACTAGACTCTGTGAGCCAACTCTTAAGCTTCTCTCTCTCTCTCTCTCTCTCTCTCTACCCATAATGCCCCGGTCAGCCTGCAATATCTCAGATCTCGTTTGCCACCATATCGCTACAGATGTGGATCCTTCTTGGAGAGCTTTGGGGTGTATTTTATATTTTCATTAAGTACAGTTTCCTTGCTTTTTTTTTGTCTTGCCATCTTCATTTTTCTTATCGCATCTTCCTACCTTACCTAGCTTTCATGAGTTTTCTATTGCATTAGGATTAAATATTACCTTCCATTCCTGTCTGTTCTATATTTACTACCTAAGGTAGCTCTCAGTACCCTTATTGGTACTTTTCTCCCTTCCTTCTTCCTCTTTCTTTCTTTCTACCCTTTAGAGGGTAACCTCTTTACCATACCATTGTTGGTAACCTAAAAAAAAAAAAAGTTCCATTTCTCTTTACATCAGCACAGCTGATAAACCCACTGTTTTTAAGAAATGCATGTTCTCTGGGCACAGTAGCACAAACTCTGATGCCCACAGGGAATACATCTATTGCCAGGGTGCTTCGTAGGCCTCTCCATTTGGACAGGATTTAATTCCAGGGACGTTAGCGACCTTCGTAACAAGTTGATTCTACAGGTGTTACTGCCACCACTTTCTTTTCACTCTTCTTCTGCTTCAGTGGCTCAAACCCCCTCATCTAAGGCCCTCTTCAGGTGTGAAGGAATCAAGAAAGCAGTCTCCAACTCACTGTCCTAACTCAGCTTCTCCTTTGGAGCCTCCTACTAATGTTTCAAAGAAATCTGATCCGGCACTCTCAAATCAAGGGAAAACAGTTGGATCCGACATCCTCAGAACTGACTCATTCATGTTCTAAGTCTCCAAGAACCCAAGAACCCAGTGTTCAGGGTTCTCTCTGGAGCCTCTCTCTCCTTGGCTCCATTCTCCTTTCCTTCAGGAGACTACGAGGGAGAGTCTTGGCCCCAATCTACCACTTCCTCCATCAGGTCCTCCAGGAGCCTTTCTGAAGCCAAAGTGGATGGTATGATGATGAAGTTCCTCAGAGCTCAGACTGAGATGGTGATTATCCTGGCTCCATCTCCCATTGGATCCATGGTCCTCCCTTCTGCTTTCCATACTGTGATTTCTCTTATCTGACCTGTGATTTTAGAGTCTTTGGATCCGAGAAACCCAAGAGTGTTGTTGTCAGATCCAAAGATAGCTAGGTCTTCAACTCAGACTGTTTCCCTGACTTGTTATAGGTTCATAGGTTCATACTAGGCTATCTGCCCTAGGGCATTTATAAGCCTAGCCAGAGTGTGTTTGGCTTTTGCCACCCATTTTAAATTAATTTTGCTATGCCCTTTTTCGAGGTTAGTATACTCTGCCTCTGTCTAACAGTGACACAGAAGTGATACCCTACGATCTCCCATCCACTCAAGATTCCTCTTGAAGAGAGTCAATGAGGGACTCTGCCTAACCTGGACTGGGATTTTATTCCAGAGTGAAGGGAGCCTCTGGGTTATGAATCTGTCCCTCCAGCATGTCCTATTTATTTCAGTGCTGAGGTTCAAGTCTCTCGAGCGCGTAGTTCGATGGGATTTGGATTTTCTGAGGTGCAGCATGTCCATTAATTCCGGGTTGGACATGGCTTTATACGTCAGGCACAGATCGCCTCTGAGCAGGTGGTATGCCACTGAGTAGAGCTGGAGTTTCTTTAACCTGGCAACATATGGCATCTGTTTGAGCCCTTTGATCCTCTTGGTGAGGTACTTTTGGGGTCTTTCCAGTTGCTGCAGGTGTCTGGTAAGGTACATCCCAAAACGGGCATTGTACTCAATTATGGGCCTGATGAGGGATGAGTAAAGAGGCACGATGACCTCCCCTGATCTAGATGTGAATCCCTTCATGATTAGGTGGGCTATATAAAATGTTTTTCTAACCACTTTGGCCACATGGTTGCCAAATGGGAGATTGCTATCAGCTTGGGTCCCCAGGTCCCTAATTACTTCTTCTGTACTTAATGGATTACCACCTATGTGTTAATTTGTGGGCCCTTTGTTTTTGCCAAAGGGGATGACTATACACTTTTTGGCATTTAGCTTGAGGCCATGGCTCTGGCACCAGTTGTCTGTTTCTATGAGGCCCTTTTGGAGGATGCTTGTGTCGGCTGAAGAGTCGATTATGGTGCCCAGTTTGCAGTCATCTGCGAACTTGGTCAGCCACAGTCCTTCCGTGTTGGCCTGTACCTCTGAGAAATATATACTGAACAAGAGAGGTCCCAGGACTGAGCCTTGTGGGACGCCACTTGTAACTGGTTTGGAGTCTGACATGGCTCCAGCAATTCTAACCATGTGGGTTCTGTCCTTGAGCCAGTTTGCAACCCATCTAGTGACATAGGGGTTTATATTTAAGCTGGTGAGCTTATCTATAATGCTCAAGTGGGGTATTGTATCGAAGGCTTTTGCGAGGTCCAGGTAGGCTGTATGGACCACCTTCCCCTTGTCAGTGGCCTTGGTGACTGTTTCAAAGAAATCGACCAGGTTAAGAGACATGATCTGCCCTTAACAAAGCCGAACTGGGTAGGATCCAGTGTCTGTAGGTCCCCAATATCTTTATTTATGAGGTCCATGATGATCCTTTCCATAGCTTTGCAGACCAAGCTAGTCAGGCTTATAAGACGATAGTTTCCAGGATCCGCTGAGGCATCACCTTTGTGGAGAGGGACCACTGTTGCTGTACGCCACTCTTTGGGTGCATATCCTGTAGTAAAGCTGAGATTGAACAGTTTTATGTTTAGGTTTAGCTCTTCTTGGATTTCATGTAGGACGCAGCCCGGGACGCCATCTGGTCCCATTGATGCTGTGTTTTTTTGCTTTGGAGAGGGCGGCTCTTACCTGAGCATCTGAGATGTCAGGGGGGCAGCACTCTGCTGGGATAGATATTTGCCCTTTTGGTGGGGGGGGGGGTTTGTGCTGAACCTGTCAGCTAGAATGTTGGCAATGTCTGTGGGTTCGATGTATTTTTTGTCATTTTGGACTAATTCTGAGCATATCTGGGAATTCCCACCCAGGTTCCTAACATAACTAAAGAAAGCCTTGTGATTATCCTTAGTGTCCTGTGCAATTTTTCTCTCGAAGCTGGCCTTAGATGATTTTATGAGTGCCCGTAGTTTTTTGCTAATACTGATCAGAGATGCCTTCCCTTTTTGGGATTTTGCTCTATCATGTAGTAGCTTCCTCCTTCTATTGTATAGTTTGTTTATGGCTGGGGACCACCAGACAGGACGTCTGCCTTTGCACCGATTACCCTTGGACCAGGATGAGTCTCGGAGCCAAAACATAGACGCCAGGTCCAGGGGTCTGGGTTCCATTCTAGGTTGTTGGAGTCATCCCTGTCCATTGGTGCTTCGGCATTGGAAAGCTCGGGTTAGATTCCCACTTTGAGGCACAGGTCCAGGGCATGGTGGCATCTTGGCTCTGGTACAACCAGCTATAGCTTCTCCCAGTCATTCTGCTTTTGAGGTGGTGGAGAGGATCTTCTCTCATCTGAGAAACATGACTCTTCCTTCTTCAGATCCTACAGCCCTGCTTCCCTCGGGTCCAAGCTGTGATCATCTCAGGTGTATCACACAAGGGCAGCCAGCTCCATTAAGCATCCAAACAGTCCCCCTTGAAGACATTCCCCTCCATTTGGAACTTCTCCAGACCATACCATTGTGAAAGCTCTCCGTAAGAGAATGTGCAAGAGTCTGTTATTGAAGACACTAACTTCGATGAAGGGGAGGGGTCCCCCAGATCTTCACCTGATGACATCTTCTTCTGAGACATCTTAGAAATTCCCAAGCAGAAAAGTGGATGATCCTATGATTCCTCTTACCAGAATGAGTTGGTGTTCCTTGAAGCTCTTGGGTGACTCCCTCAGCTGATGAGCTTATAGATATAGTCTTTTGTAAGGAGTGGAAGGAACCAGATGCTGTAGAACCGTTTTCCTGTAATCCTAAGTTTCTTGCACCTCCTAAGGAGAGGCGACATTGGAGCAAGGGAGTTTGTGTTGATGCCATGGTTGTGGCAGCAGCCACAAAGAAGGAGCTGGCAGAGCAGACCTCCTCTGTTCATCCTCCTAACAGACACTCCAGAACATTTGACAGATTCAGGAAACATGTTTTTGCCTCAGTGACATTTGCTTTATGTTCTCTGAGCTACTTGGGACATTTCACTAGGCTGCAGCGGGATTTGACTAAAGGGCTTTTCGGATCCCTCTGAATTCATGTTTGTGGAGGATTGCAAGAAGTTTTCATTACAGCTGGCCACTCTTCTATCCATCTCTAATGTGTCAATGAGATTAATTTTCCATGCTGTTGAGGGTACCTCGTGGGCGGTGGGTTCAGGCATAGCTGTTAAGAGATGTGCCTGGATGCAGTTGTGTCACTTTGCAGAGCCTTTCAAGTCTTTATTCATCAATGCTCTTTTTAGGATCATCTTTGTTTGAACCCTGCTGTTAACACTTTCCTGGAGTGAACAGGATGGAGACACCTTGTCAGCCTAAGGGATATGTTTTTCTACTCCTCAGTAATTCTATTCCAGGAATCATTGAGGAGATAATGAATGTGATTTATTAAATCCCAGGGTCCTTTCTAAGATTCATGCGGTGTATCTCTACCAGAGGCAGAGGGAAATTCTAATGAAACATGCCGTCCTCGTGGCAGGGGAGGCGCTTCAGAACCAGGGTTTCCGAGACTCTTTTTTCATAAATCCTTTCAACACTCCTGAAAGGTTGCCTGACTGCCCACTTCTGGAGGCGGTCGGTGAGGTACGTGTCACTGTCTCTGCACCCAGACACCTGGGCATCAGTAACAAAAGATTCTTGGATGCTAATAATCTTACCATTTTCACAGATTTCCCCAGACAAAAGGAAAAGGCTCCCCAGTGTTCCACCCAGTCAGAGGGAAGCAGCAGGTCTTTCTAAAGTTGCTTGACAAAAGAGTCATCAAGGAGGCCCCACCAGACCAGAAAGGATTTGGAACTTAAGATTCTTTTTATTGCCAAAGGAAATAGGGGACCTAAGGCCAACTCTGGACCTAAGCAATCTGATTCAATTTATAAAGAATTCAAAGATGTTCTTCGTGCTATGCTGCTGCAGTCATCACACTTGGGTTATCTGCCGTCAGGTGGTCCCGCAGTCAGCCTGAATTCCAGAGCCTTGGTCCGGCGTCGGTTGTCGTTGCTTCTTCCCTGACGTCAGTGCGGGAGGGGTATAAAAGGGGCAGCCAACGCCATTTTCTCCAGTCTTTCTTGCCGCGCGGTGCCCGAAGCAGAAGCAGTTCGCAAGTGCTGGTCGGCCAGCTCCTGAGATTTTCGAACAGAATTTCAGCCAAAGTCTTCTGTAAAGCTAAGTACCCTGTTGGGGAAACTTTTCTTGCCTCAGACCGATGTCAGACAAAGTTAATAGTTGTATTTCTTGTGGGAAGCAAATACCTCATAAGGATTTTCATTCTTATTGTATTCCTTGCCTAGGCCCAGACCACAACGTTTCTGGTTGTCGGTTTTGCGCTAGGTTCAATAAACGCACTATTAAGCGTCGGGCTGATACCCCCCGAAATTATTTTGGCAGAAAATTCAACTACATTATGTCGTCAGAACCTCCGACAACTGCTATGTTTAAAAAACGCAAGGACAAAGACCGGCAGCCTAGACCTAGACCAGATAAAGGCCTGACACCGGATCTTTGGTATTCAGTGAGGCGCCTACACAGCCCCTGACTACTGCAGATTTAGAAAATATGACTACCTCTCAGTCCGAATCTGCTGGGCCACTGGAGCTGGTTCCTCCTCAACTCGTGGACGCCAGCCCTGGTGGCGATCCGGAGACTATGGACAGGCCTTTGGTTTCAGAAGGCGTCTTTAAACCGACTACTCTCTCCGTTAAGTCATACGCTAAGCTTCCAAAGGTTAAGAAACCGGGTCCACAGACTCCCACACAGGCTCTTATGCCTAAAAAACAGATGCTCAAAATGGCAGAGGACCTGATTACCCTTATCAGAGGTTCCCAGCCCCCTCCTGACAAAAGGCCTAGACTGGAGGAAGATTTATCTCCTTCTGCCCAGGAATCCATTTCCTCAGCAGACTCTGAGGAACAGGATTACCCCTTCCCTCTCTATGAAGACTCAGATGCTGAGGAGTCTATTCCCTCTGTTTCCCCCCCCTGAAGACTTCTCTTTTGGGGAAACCCTGCACACCATGAGAGAGCATTTCCACTGGGAAGGACAAGATTACACTGACTCCAAGAAAAGACTCCGTGAGTTTCTTCTTCTACCTCAGCATAGACCCCCAGCCATTCCTCCTGTTTTAGACATTCTGGATGATGTCTACACTGAATCCAGTCTAAATCCAAATTCCTTACCTCCAGCACCACCTAAACCAGACAGATACTATTGAGTCCCTGACTCTCACAAGTTTTATATAAAAGCCCCGCTGCAAACCCAGAAACCATTTCCCAGGGTCCCAAAGGGGTTAAGGCCTCTACTGCTAAGAATCCACTACCTGCGGAAAGAGATTCCAGGGCATTAGAAAGATGGGGGAAAAAGTGTATACCTCTGCCACTTTGGCCATGAGGGCATTAAACTGCCAATTCCGCATGATTAAATACCAGCAGTACTTGCTTACTCAGTTAAAACAGAAAATGATCCCTCAAACAGATCAACTAGATTTCAAAGGGATGCAAGATTTGTTGCATGCAGCAGAACAAGTGGGAAAACATACCTTGCAGTGTGGTTTTGATTCTTTGGAGGCCTCATGTAGAGCAGCAGTCACAGGGACTGAATACGTAGACATGCTTGGCTAAAAGAGCAGACCTTACTAGAACATGTCAAAGCAAAGTTACTGGATGCTCCACTGCAAAAGGATGCGTCATTTGGTGTCAAAGCAGAGGAAGTTTTAAAGAAGATGGAAGAAAAGGCAAAATCAATGCAAACAGTTAAAGATTTTTTACAGGTACAACCTCCTCACTTCAGCAGAAACTGGCAATCAAAAAACTGGTCCTTTCCTGCAACAGACAGACCCCAAAGGGGCAGGTACAGACGCCCTAGGGGCAGAGGCCAGGCACAAGGTACCTTCAGGCCTAGACAATGGCAAACAACAACTCAAAGAGGGGGAGACGACAGATCTCAACCCTTCAGAAAACAAACTCAATGACTTTCCTTTTCGCCTGCCAAGCAAAATTGCCTAGGCAGCACCTCTAGGAGGAAAACTGGCTCTTTTCCCACAAAATTGGCACATCATAACAAAGGACAAATGGGTTCTGGATATTATTACCCGAGGCTACAGATTTCATTTTCACACTTTACCACGGATGAGAGGCATGCCAAATCTGCCAACAAACCAATGGGCAGAGGCACAAAAGCAAACTTCAGCTCTCATGAACATGAAAGCAATTCAAAAGGTACCTGCAAAAGAGCAAGGTCAAGGATTTTACTCAAGACTGTTTCTAGTACCAAGAAAGGACAAAGCCTGGTGACCCATCTTAGACCTTTCAATTCTAAACACGTACCTGGACATTCCCAAATTCAAAATGCTCACACTACAGCAGCTTCTTCCCATGCTGGGCAAGGAGTCTTGGCTGGTAACGTTGGACCTCCAAGAGGCATACCTGCATGTCCCTATCAGACAAGATTGCAGAAGATACCTCAGATTTTTGGCAGGCACAACAGATTATCAATTCTCTGCATTGCCCTTTGGCTTATCTACTGCGCCCAGAGTATTCACGAAATGCCTGGCATCAGTAATTGCATACTGCAGACAGCGAGGAATACAAATTTATTCATATCTGGACGACTGCCTAATCCAAGCGGACAGCAAAGACATCCTACTACAGCATCTGGCATTTGTAACAAAGTTGCTAAGTTGCCTAGGGTACACAGTAAACAAAAAGAAGTCAAAACTAATACCCTCACAAGAAATAATTTTCCTGGGTGCCAGCTTGAATACAACGGCCCAGATGGCTTACCTCACGCCAGACAAGCAAAAACAACTGGCTCGGTACTTCAAAAAGATGGCAACTTCTACCCAGCTCACTGCAAGGAAATTTTTGCAGGCATTGGGGTACATGGCATCCTGCATTCAACTAATTGCATATGCAAGGCTGCATATGAGAAAACTACAATGATGCCTAAAAAGTGTATGGTCCCAACACAGACACAGCCTCGAAGCAAGTATAACTCTCAATGTGAGAGTGTTCAATCTCGCCGTTTGTTCTTACACCTGGGTTCGGAGCCGATCCTCGGCTCCGTGTCGGCCGCTTGGCAAGCTCTGCATCGAGAAGAAGCTCGAGACCAACCTAACTCCCACAATCCCCCTCTGCCTTTACCTCAGATCTAGTTTGCCGCTGCAACGTTCGCATCAGATTTGATGAGCTCGGGCCACCTCAAGCTAAGATTAATAATTTTCTTATATTTCTTCTAATTTTTTTCTAAAAAAATTGTCTTTAAGTGACTGTGTGTGTGTGTTAGTAGTGTTTCGAGGGTTTCTCGGTTCCGTATAAAGTTTTTGTTTTATACTTTATTAGAGTTTTCCCTCTGGGCCTACCCCACCGTTTAACTTGGATTGACTACTGGATTGACCTTTTTACAGGATTTGACAAAAAGTTTTCTGGATTAGACAAATTTACTGGACTGGACATAATATTGACTATTTCACTGTTTGCTGTACCTAGATTTGTGACATGTCTGAGAAAGCTAAGTCTGGCTTTAAACGCTGCCAATGTGGGCAGAAGATGTCGGTGACTGATAATCATAGTTCCTGCATCTACTGTCTTGGCCCTCTCCATCTGCAAGAAGACTGCTCAATCTGTCATTCTTTCAGTGGAAGGGTCATGACAGATAGGCGCAGGAAACTTATGGATAGGGGGCTTTTGAAGCCTGCTTTTCAAGAGGCTCTGGATGCATCAGACCAGACATCCAAATCCTCGAAGGAATCGAAGACGTCGGAGCCCAGGTCATCGGCTCCGAGCTCTTCAGTCAAAGTTCGATCACCGGTTCCACAGACTTCGGGGCCGAGTGTTGAACTGTTGTCAGTTTCCGAGCCTCGAGTCTTGGAACTGGTGACGGAGCTCCCTCCCCCGGCACTGTTGAGGTCGGCTCCGTCTTCGATTCCTTCGACGCGCTCTTCCAGGCCCCTCTCCGACACCGATGTAGACCGCGTGGTGCAGAAATTAATGGAGAATACGGCCTTATCCAAACTCATCTCTGTCTCCTCCCAGTTGGTGTCGAGACTCGAAGGCCTTCCCTTATCTCCACCTGTTCCTCCTCCGAGACCTATCCAGTCTTCGGAGCTGGGAGAGGCTGATCTGGTGATTGTGGAGCCCTCGGTCGGCACCGTTCACCTCGACCCCGTCGGAACCAGTACTGGAGTCTCGGAGCCGAAGATCCATCCTTGGATCCGGGACTGAGAGTCGGACCGATGTTTCGGTTCCGACCCTCCCTCTCGGGGCCTCGGCTCGGATCGACTCGGCTCCGTCCTCGGGGTCGATGCCTTTGGTGCCTGTCTCGGGAATTCTTCCGATTTCCTCGGAACCGGGAGATACCTCGAGTCGGGACCCGGGGGCCTTCGACCTCATGAGGAAGGTGTTGTCTACTCAGACAACCACGTCAGCAGAAACAGCTTCTCCTTCCCATAAAGGACCGTTATCCTCCTCTGCACCCACGGCTACATCTAAGCGTCGAGCACCAGTGTCTCAGCCACCCCTGGAGGGTGCCCCCTCTTCCTCGGAGGCTTCTTCGGATGCCCCGAGGGCGTTCGAGGAAAAGATTGTGTAAGAGGAGACACTTAGATTCTCCACAAGAATCATTGACATCGGACACTGACTTGGATGAGTCAGAAGGGTCCCCAAAGTCACCCTCAGAGGATGTCTCTTTTTCTGACATCCTGGAGATCCTAAAGCAGAGAGGTGATTGGCAATCCCTTCCCCTTCTGAGGATGAGTCAGTCTTGCTGAAGGCATTCGGTGCTCGCCCTTCCTCCTCCTGGGTCACTCCGCCCTTCGATGAGTTGATGGAGCTGATTGCTCGAAGGGCGTGGGAGACACCTGACACGGTGGAGCCGGTCCCTAGAAAGCCTAACAAATATATTACTGCCCCCCAGGATAAGGCTTATCTGACAAAGGGAGTGCCAGTGGACGCTATGGTGGTGGCAGCGGCCACGAAAAAGGAGATATCTGAATCTTCCTCATCTGTCCATCCGCCTAACAGAGATTCTAGGACTATGGACAGGTATGGGAAGCGCATTTTTAGTTCAGCGGCTTTTTCTATGCGATCCCTGAACTATTTGACCCACTTTACACGGCTACAGAGGGATCTAATCAAAGAGTTGGGAGATACCCTCCAGGGTACTACAGATGCTGCTGTCTCAGAGAAGGTTACAGCACATCTCAATACCCTTACATCTATTGCAAACTCATCCATGAGGCTGATCTCATACGCAGCCGAAGGATCGAGTAGGGCAGCAGCTTCAGCGATTGCTCTTCGTAGACAATCCTGGATGCGCTTATGTTCATTTGCGGAGGCCTTCAAGTCTTCCTTTACTAACGCCCCATTTGATGGTGCCACTCTCTTTGGCCCCAAAGTAAAGGAGACCCTTACCCGGTGTGAGCAAGAGGGAAAGACTCTGTCTGCTGTCGGAGTCCGTTTTTCCACCCCATCCAGACTGTACCCCAAAGGGCAACGTGGTGGGAAAATGTGGTTTCGAAAACCCCAAGGCTCTTTCCCAGGCACACAGGGTGATGCCCCCTCTAGAGGCAGAGGAGGGGGCAGAGGTGGAAGACGCCGCCCTGGCGGCAGAGGGGGTCCGCAAAACCAAGGTGACAGGGATACACCACCTGGGAAACCTTTCCAGCACTCCTGAGAGGAGGCCCGACTGTCCTGCTCTGGAGGCAGTCGGGGGTCGCTTAGCTTTATACCCTCAGGCCTGGCAAAGTCTTACATCAGACAATTGGGTAAAAAGCGTTGTTACCAGAGGCTACAGAATACCCTTCCTATTGCCCCCAATTCCACAGAAAAGACTCCCAGATGTGCCGCCCCATCTGCGAGGCCCTGCAGCTATAGAAATTTCAAAGCTGCTAGAAAAAAAGAGTCATCCATCCAGTCCCAGCGGACCAAAGAGGATTCGGAACTTACTCAAGGTTCTTTTTAGTTCCAAAAAAGACAGGGGACTGGAGGCCAATTCTGGACCTGAGCAAACTCAATTCCTTCGTCAAGAAAGAAAAGTTCCGGATGGTCACGCTTCAATCGATCCTTCCATTTTTACAGAAGGACGACTGGATGTGCTCAATAGATCTGAAGGACGCATACTACCACATCAAAATGGCCAGGGCGTCCAGGGATCACTTGTGCTTCCGGCTGGGAGCCAGTCACTTTCAGTTTTGAGCCCTGCCCTTTGGTCTGACCTCAGCCCCCAGGGTTTTCACCAAATGCATGGCAGTGGTAGCGTCTCACTTGAGACGCCTGGGATTCCAGGTGTTTCCGTATCTGGACGACTGGCTCCTTTCTGCCACCACCCAGCGTCAACTGATTCAGGCCAGGGATTACACACTACAGCTTTGTGTTCAACTCGGAATTTCCATAAATTTCGAAAAATCCTTACTACAGCCATCACAGCATATCTTATTCATAGGAGCAGAATTGGATACGCGTTGTTTACTTCTAAGACTTCCTCCGGAAAGGATAGCCTCACTTCAAAGCCACATATCCCTTCTTCTGTCATCCAGAAAATCTCCAGCAAAGCTGGTTCTGAAGGTTTTGGGTCTCATGGCAGCTTCTCTCATTGCGATACCCTTGGGAAGACTGCACATGAGAGTTCTACAATGGCTACTGTTTGCACAATGGTCGTTCCAACAGCTACCTCTGACACACGAAATTCTAATCACAAACACATGCAAATCACACCTAGCCTGGTGGCTCCGGACTTGCAATCTTTCCAGCGGAAGACCATTTGTGCTACCCACGCCGACAGCTACGGTGACCATGGACGCTTCCCTGATAGGGTGGGGGGGCATCTTTCAGGGACAGACAGTCCAAGGCGAATGGACCAATCTAGAGTACAATCTGCACATCAATGTTCTAGAGTTGAGGGCAGTGTTTCTAGCGTTGCAACACTTTGCTCCCCTTCTTCCTCTAGGGACTATTGCAGTTCAGACGGACAACATGTCCATAGTCTGGTACATAAACAAACAAGGGGGAACCAAGTCTTATCAGCTATGCAGAGAGGCCATGAGAATCTGGCAATGGGCGGAGTCCACGGGTCACTTTCTGATAGCAACGCACATCCCGGGGTCATCCAACGTCATAGCCGACAGGTTGAGCAGAGCAATCCTGTTGCCTCATGAGTGGTCCCTCAAACAGTCAGCTGCAAAGGAGATTTTTCGCAAATGGGGCCAGCCTTCCTGCGATCTTTTTGCGTCTCCAATGAACGCCAAATGCAGGAGCTATTTTGCCCTATTACCCCCTCCAGGGGAAGTCCCCAGGGACGCTCTGGTTCACGATTGGCCCCCGGGTCTCCTTTACGCTTTTCCTCCCTTTCCCCTGATTGCAAAGTTTCTGCAGAAAGCCAGCAACCTGCAAAGGACGATTATCCTCATTGCCCCATTCTGGCCTCGTCAAATCTGGTTTCCCTTTCTTCTGGCACACCGCATTCGGGAACCCTGGATCCTGGACCCGGAGCCGGATCTACTGACCCACTCGTCAGGGGCTCCCCACCCCTTGTTACTTTCACTCAGACTAGCAGCTTGGCTGCTCCGCTTCCCTACTTAGCCAGGTCTGATCTTCTTTCACCCGCAGTTCAGAATATACTAGTGGCTTCTCATAAAGCTTCCACTACAAAGACTTACACTAGTAAGTGGAAGCGTTTTGTTTACTGGGCAAATACACAGCAATTGGACCCTGTTATAGCTCCTTTAAATAAGATCTTGGAGTTTTTAACCGAATTGTTCCACCAAGGAGCTTCTCCTGCCACTTTGAGAGTGCAATTGGCTGCCATTTCCAACTTTCATGTGGAAGAATGTGGGGCTCCTATTATGGCTCACAGACTTTGTAAGGCCTTTCTGAAAGGATCTTTCCATATTAGACCACCAGTTAGAACTCCTACATCACCTTGGAACTTGAACCTTTTATTATCTAAATTGATGCTACCACCGTTTGAACCAGCCTCTTCTTGTCCATTGAAATATTTGTCGTGGAAGACCCTCTTTTTGGTGGCCATTACATCAGCCAGACGGGTGTCAGAGCTTCAGGCTCTTTCTATTAAACATCCTTATTTGATCTTTCACTCTGATAGAGTATCTCTTCGCACTAATCCGTCCTTTCTCCCCAAAGTTTGCTCCGTTAATAACATTAATCAATCCATTGAGCTCCCTACCTTTTTCAAAAACCACTCCAGTAAGTTGGAATATATGTTACACAAGTTGGATGTTCATAGACAACTTAGATTTTACCTGGATAGAACAAAGGATCACAGGAAGACAGATCAACTTTTTGTAGCCTTTGCAGACAACATGAAAGGTATAGCAGTTACTAAACGAACCCTTTCCAAATGGCTAACTGATTGCATTATATTTGTTTATGCTACTTCGGAACAAACTTTACCTGTCAAACCCAAGGGGCACTCTACAAGATCGATATCTACATCCCTGGCTCATGCAGCTCGCCTACCATTGGACACTATTTGTGCAGCTGCCACTTGGTCTAAACCACATACATTCATTTCTCATTACAAGGTAGACAGGGTTTCTAGGGACAGGGCAACCTTTGGTTCCACTGTGCTCAAGAACTTTCTCCCGTGAGTTCCTCAGGAACATGGAGCTAGGGACGCTACCCAGGTGTAAGAACAAACGGCGAGATTGAACACTCTCACATTTAGAAGTTATGTCCTTACCATAACGTTCCATGTGGAGTGTTCATCTCACCTTTGTTCTTACATTCCCACCCTCCCACCCTCAGGAAGAACGTCCAATTTGGTGTCTGGTTTGGTTTTTCCTGCTTCTGCCTTACGCAGTTGTTGTGTATATATATATGTATATATATATATATATATATATATATATATATATATGTATATGTATATGTTTCTTTCAGTTATGTTGTTCTTGGCATGATTGTGTTATTCTCTCTGTTGACTTCTAGTTTGCTTGCAAACTAGATCTGAGGTAAAGGCAGAGGGGGATTGTGGGAGTTAGGTTGGTCTCAAGCTTCTTCTCGATGCAGAGCTTGCCAAGCGGCCGACACGGAGCCGAGGATCGGCTCCGAACCCAGGTGTAAGAACAAAGGCGAGATGAACACTCCACATGGAACGTTATGGTAAGGACATAACTTCTAATTCCTTGCCTTCAAAAAGAGTTTCTATGGTGGGCTCAAGCATGCCAAGCAAACAAGGGCCTTCCTTTTGTCTCACCTCCAGCAAACCAAACCTTGACAACAGATTCATCAGACTACGCCTGGGGTGCACACATGGCAGGACAATGCATACAGGGCAAATGGTCTGCAAACCAAAGGCAACTACACATCAATCAAAAGGAGATGCTAGCTGTAAAAAATGCACTAACAGCCTTCAAGGACCTCTTGCATCCAGGACAACTTCTAATAAGGACGGACAACACCACAGTTATGTGGTACATAAACAAACAAGGAGGAACGCAGCCCTACCCACTATGCGGACAGGCAATGGACTTTTGGAGCACAGCATTAACTTACCAAGTACAACTGCAAGCACAATTCCTGCCAGGAAAAGAAAACATTTTGGCAGACAAATTAAGCAGAAATTTGACAGACCCTCACGAGTGGAGACTACACCCACAAGTATTCTCAATGATAACTCAAAGGTGGGGACCACCAGACGTAGCTCTGTTTGCCTCAACCAACAATTGCCAGCTACAAAAATTTTGCAAAAGGATTTATCATCCCCTGGCCTGGAAAGTGGATGCCCTATCATTCAGTTGGACAGCATTGTCAGTCTACGCCTTCCCACCTCTGCCTCTACTGACCCAGGTATTACTGAAAGCCAGATCAGAGAGACCACAGATGATCCTCATTGCTCCGGACTGGCCACGTCAACACTGGTACCCACTACTACGAAACTTGACTCGCAGCCCTCCATGGATCTTACCTCAATTCTGTCTGCTGTTATCCCAACAAAACTCTCAGATCCTTCACAGTCAACTAAGGACCTTAAATCTAGCTGCATGGAAAATACCTTAAATTATCAAATAACACTTCTCTCAAAGGATGTCCAGAATGTCATTTTGGAGGCCAGGAGGCCCAGCACCAGAAAACCTTACTCAGACAAATGGAAAAGATTTTGTGTATGGAGCCAGGCCAGAAGCCTAAATCCTGGCATCCCAAATATTCCGCACATACTCCAATATCTAACTGAGATGCTACACAAAGTCCTTTCTTTCTCATCCATAAAGATCCATGCTTCAGCCATTTCAGCTCAGTATGATACGGTTCCTCCCATTTTCTCTCATCCTTTGCCAAGGCAGTTTCTCAGAGGGGCAAAAAATATAAGACCCCCCCAGAAAACCACCAACTCCAACTTGGGATCTAAATTTTATTCTGGAAAAGTTAACACTTCCTCCTTTCGAACCAGCCTTTTCAGCAGAGCTTCAATTGTCATGGAAGACAGCCCTGCTGCTGGCTATCACCTCAGCAAGCAGAGTCTCAGAACTGCAGGCACTTATGGCAGTGGAACCTTTCATAATTTTCCATCAGGACAGAGTATCTTTATGCACCAACCCTTCCTTCATGCCAAAGGTAGTATCCAGTGTGGCTCTCAATCAGACCATACACTTGCCCACCTTTTATCCAAACCCACAGAATAAAGGAGAAAGACTCCTTCACTCTTTGGACATTCACAGGCAGTTGGACAAGACAAAGGCCTTCAGAAAATCTGACCAATTCCTTGTATCCTATGCAGCAGGCTCGGAAGGAAAGGCTATTTCAAAACAGACCATCTCCAAATGGATAGCACATTGCATCCGCTTTTGCTACTCACACCATGGGAAAGCAGTGCCTGCTAGTATTAGGTCTCACTCTACCAGGGCTACAGCAACCTCAGCAGCCTTCCTCCGAGGAGTCCCAACAAAGGACATTCTGGAGGCAGCTACCTGGAGTTCAGTGCACACCTTCACCAAGCATTACCACCTTCCTCTGTACTCAAAAACCAGAGCTGGGTTTGCCACTGCAGTTCTGCAGGGCATCTTAGCTGCACCTAACCCAGTTTAGCTCCTCCCACCCAACCATAGCTTTGGGACTCTACCCAAGTGTGATGACTGCAGCAGCATAGCACGTTGAACATAGTACAGTTTTGTACCTACCATAAATGTAGATGTTCGAGTGGTTATGCTGCTGCAGTCCAGGTTACCCTCCCTCCATCCCCTCTACCTAACAAGGCTTTTCTTATACCTCCGTGTACTTCAACCTTTGGGATGCATGTCTATATGGTGTATTTGCTTACAACTAGTACCATTGTTTTGCACTAAGGTATGTTTTGCAAGCTTCTTATTTTGCCTTCTTAGTTTGGGGCACCTGACATCTGGGGCAAGAAAAACTGAAGAAAATGGCGTCGGCTGCCTCTTTTATATCCCTGCTGCACTGACGTCAGGGAAGAAGCGATGACAACTGACGCTGGACCAAGGCTTTGGAATTCAGGCCAACTGCGGGACCGCCTGATGGCAGGATAACCCAAGTGTGATGACTACAGCAGCATAACCACTCGAACATCTACATTTATGGTAGGTACAAAACTGTACTTTCTGAATGGTAATGGTTCAGTCTGTTCTGCCATTTCTGTGCAAGGACGATTGGATGTACCATTGGCCTTCGGGATGCGTACTATCACATCAAGATGAACAAGTGACCTTGAAGATTTCTGCACTTTTGGCTGGGGGGCAGTCACTACCAGTTCATAGCCCTGCCCTTTGGTCTCATCACAGCTGCCTGGGTCTTTACCAAGTGTATGGCAGAGGAAGAAACTCACTTGAGACTCCTGGGATCCCAAGTGTTTCCATACCTAGAAAACTGGCTCCTCAACATCCCCCAACCAGGCATCTTCCAGAGAAATCCAGACTACTTGCTCCACTTATGACAATCCTTAGCTATCTCAGTCAACATCTACAAGTCACACCTTCAACCAGATGACAGCCTGGTGTTTATAGGTGCTCAGTTGAACACAGTCAGCCAGATAGCTTCCCTTCTACCACACAGAGTACAGACCATCAAGTAGAGCAAAATATTGCTCACCCTTCTCCCCCAGCCAGACAGCCATAACCTTGGTTACTATGGCCTGTTTTTATAGGCACATTCTTCAGTTCACTCTAGCTGTTCATTGGTCAGTTCTTTACCATCCTTCCTCCTCACCAATCAAACTCGCACGAGTATGCAAAGGCTACCTACATTGATGGATTCAGTTGGACAAATTTTACCCAAGGCTGCCCTCTTGTTCTTCTGCCACCAGTAGCCACAGTAATCATGGACACCTCCCGACTGATGGGGGTATTTCTTGGGATAGATGGTCCAAGGCAAGTGGTCTCCAGAAAAGACTAATTCACACATCAATGTCCTAGAGATGAGAGAGGTCATCCTAGTGTTGCAGGCCTTTCAGGAAACCCTTCCTCTTGGGTTGATTGCCATTCAAACTGACAAACATGTCTGTGGTTTGATACATCAGCAAACAAGAGGGGACCCAATTTTATCCCCTTTGTCAAGAGGCAAGGAAAGTGTGGCAGTGTTCCATCTCCTCCAAATATTTTCTTGTGGCAGTGCACATACCAGGGAAATCCAACATGCTAGTGGACAAACTCAGCAGGTCCATTCTGATGCCTTATGAGTAATCTCTCTATCAGTAAGTAGCAAAGCAGATTTTCAATCAGTGGGGTCAACATTGTTGTGATCTGTTTGCATCTCCCCACAACAGTAAGTGCAGCTGGTTCTTTGTTCTAATTTCCCCTCTGGGTAGTCACCAAGAGATGTTCTAGTCCACATTTGGCTCTCTGGTCTCCTTTAATTGTATCCCCTATACATTTAATTACCAAATTCTTACAGAAGGCACTTCGGTTGAAGAGCACAGTTATCCTCATTGTCCCCTTTTGTCCTCATCAAATGTGGCTCCCTTTCCTTTGGTCTCACCTTCTATATCCACCTTGGATGCTGGAACCTAGTCCAGACCTTCTCTGTCATCCCACTGGGATGCTCCATCTGGATGTTCCATGCCTCAAGCCGATAGCATGGTTTCTCCAATTCCACTGATAGACAGCTCAGGCATTCTTTGCTAATCTGACAGATACTACTATCTTCACACAAGGCCTCTACCAGGAAGATCTACAAAAGCAAATGGGAAAAAAGTTTCTGTTGGGCTCTCCAGGGAATATTGGATCCCTTCACTGCTCCTACTTCTGAAGTCCTAGAGTTTTTAGCATCTAGTTTTCAAGACAGAGCTATTTTCTGTACTATCAAAGTGCAGTTGACAGCAGTATCTAATTTTCATTCAGGCAAAAGTGCTTCTTCAAAATTGTGCAAGGCTGTTCTTAAAGGTACCTTTTTGCTTAGGCCCCCAGTGAAGTACCCCACTCTACCCTGGGATTTTACAGTTGTACTCCAAGGTTTAACTCTGAACCCCATTTGAACCATCAGCTAAATCTGATTTAAATATTTTTATCCAGGAAAACCACCTTTCTAGTGGCCATTACATCTGTGAGATGAGTTTCTAAACTGCAGCCTTTCTCTTTCAAATCTCCATATGTCATCTTCCACAAAGACAGGTTACCTTATGGACAAATCTGTCTTTTTTGCCTAAAGTATCCTCAGAGATAAATATATAATGTATTCATCATAAATGTGCCTGTTTTCTTTTCCATCTTTTCTAACAATGACTGATACATGCTTCATCTTTTGGATGTACGTAGACAACTCCATTTTTATCTCCATAGAATGAAAGATTTCAGAAAGTCATAGCAATTGTCTCTCTCTTTCTCCCCAAACAAATTGGGTTCACCAGTTTCTAAAATTACCATAGCCAAATGGCTGACTGATTGCATTTCCTTTGTTTACAGTCAGTGCGGTCTGTCCCTACCCGGGCCCCCTAAAGCGCACTCCAACAGGCCCATGGCTACATCATCAACTTTCTTGTCTAGAACTTCTGTTGATGACATTTGTGCAGCAGCTACCTGGTCTAATGCTCATATCGTTATTGCTCATTACAAATTACATTCGACTTCCAGAAACAGGGCTAGCTTTGGTTCTGCAGTACTGCAGAATATCCTTCCACGATCGCCACCCAAGGTTAACATAGCTGGGGACTCTGTCCCAATAGTTAAAGAATGAATGAAAAGGACAGCATTAGATATTACAGTTATGTACTCACCATAACTATGCATCGTTGTTGTCTATTTTCATTCTTCTTGTGCTCCACACCCTCTATCCCCCTTCCATTTATCTTCTTGAGTGACTTTTATGGTTGTTGAGACACCCCTTTTCCAGGTTTTAGCCCCAGTCTTCTACTACTAGCCGTACTTTTGTATTAACATAGGGTTAGTTCTCCCTTTGGCTTGTAAGGCAGCAAACACAATCTAAGGTATTGCAGGTTGACCAGGGCATTATGGGTAGAGGGAGGAGCTCTAGAGTTGGTTCTTAGTCTAGTAAAAGCAGCCGAGTTGGATCTGAGGTTGGATCCAATACCCAATAGTTGAGGAAGAATGAAAATGGAGAACACAGATGCATAGTTATGGTGAGCACATAACTTTTAATTTACTTTGCAAGATGGATCTTCTCACAAAAGAGAAGGAATCTTTCATTCATCCTCATTTACTCGACCTTCTTTTGAGTCTTTTGGGTGATAGGTTTTTGACGTCTTTCAGATGCCAGTTTTTTGAGGCCATTCTTTAGGTTTAGTAGGCCAGAAAACCCACTAAAAGAAAATACTATGTAACTAATTGGAAAAATTTCTTCTATTTGGTGTGGCAGACTTGAACTGGACCTTTTTTCTGTGATATTCCTATTGTACTTTCTTTCTTGTTTGTGCTGCCCAATTCTGGGCTGACATACTCGTGTGTCCTTTGTCAGCAATATCTGCTTGTCTGCCCTTCAGTCTACCAATTTCTTCTAGATTTCAAGTGAAAAATTTTCTGAAAGGTGTCCATCATATTAGGCTCACAAGAAAGCTTGCTTCTCCTTCTTGGGACTTTAATTTTGTTCTTGGAAAATTGACTTAACCTCCATTTGAGCCTACAGTTTCTTATTTACAGCTCTGTGGTTGGAAAACTGTTCTGTTATTGGCTCTTACATCTGCCAAGGAAGTTTCTGAACTTCAGGCACTTGTGGCAGTTCTCACTTTAATTTTTTTTTTCACAGAGATATAGTCTGTCTTTATACTAATCCTTCTTTTATGCCCATGGTAATTAATGATTAGTTTTTAAATCAGACCATTCAGCTTCCTTCTTTTTTCTATTTTCCCCAGAATTATATTGAGAGGATTCTTTATACCTTGGATCTGGACAGAAAGCTCAGCTATTAACTGGATAAGACTAAGGATTTAATGTAATCTGTGAAACGTTTTGTTTCTTTCCAGTCCAAGAAGATGGCTTTAGCTGTTTCTAAGCAAACTGTTTTCTCTTAGCCTTGTAAGGCCATTTATTTATATTATTCATTTCATGGTAAGCACCGTGGTGGTGCAGCGGTTAGCATTGTCACCTCACAGCAAGAGGCTCTCCAGTTCGATCTTCGGCTGGGGTGTCTTCTGTTTGGAGTCTGCATGTTCTCCCTGTGGTCGTGTAGGTTTCCTCCGGGTGCTCCTGTTTCTTCCCGCATCCCAAAGACATGCTGCAAGTGGATTGGACACGCTAGAATTGGCCCTAGGCATAAGTCCGTGCATGTGTGTGCCTTCTATGGAAGGTTGGGTGCCGGGCTGGCAACTTGACACCGTAAAAGCTGCACTGCCAATCATGAGCGGACAAGGTGATTCGCTGTGGTGACCCCTAACTGGGAAAAGCCAAAAGAGAGATTTCATGGTAAGCAGCCTTTTCCTTTTGTTTGTGCTCATTCTGCCACAGCAGTGGCCTTTTCTGGTGCTTTTGTCAAGGATCGGGATACTCTATCCATTTTGGAAGCTGCTAATTAGTCTTCTGTACCCTCCTTTACTAAATACTACAAGTTGAATGTGATTCCTAGGGCCAGAGCTGGTTTTGCCAGGGCCATTCTGTGTGGCTTACTTGAGGGCTTCTCTTTGGCTTCCTCCTACCATCCTCTCCAGTAACTTTTGCACTCTTCCTTTAGTAAGGAATACTGCAACAGTGGTAAGAAGGAACATAATACAATTGTGTAAGATCTTACCATAACAGTATATGCCCTGCTTTTCACTGTTGCAGTATTCTGTCCCACCTTCCTTTCTTCCTCTGTTTCCTATCCCCTGGCTGAGTGGTCCTCCTACTTCTCTTTCTGGATGCAGATGTACTTTTTTTTCCTCTTGAGTTGCTTTGGTACTCCTGGTGCAATTAACTTCTGAGCATTAGGTGCTTTACATCACTTATGTATGCCTTGCATGTAGGATATACGTCTGATGTACAGTGGCTGGGAGGTGCGAAGGCTTTGATATGCTGGCCAGATGTTCAGCTATCCTTAGCAGGATATCGATTTAGTAAGGAATATTACAGCAGAGAGTAGGACATCTACTGTTTTGATAATATCTTATACAAATATACTTTCTTCGTATTGATCACTGCTGTAGTAATCAAAGCTATATCGCTAATATGCTGCCAAGAAAGTAACATCCAGCCAAATTCCAAAGCTTCAAGGCACCTTCCACATGTCAAACCATTAGTAGGCTTGAGCTGACCTGACTTAAAGTCAGGTTTGGATGCTAAGCCCTTCAAAGGTTTCCTGTTGAGAAAGAGAGTGCTCCTCTGTGGTCTTTCGAGGATCAGCAATCAGCTTGTGCCATTCCATTGCTGGGCAGACAAGTTCCCTTTGAGGAAAACATTCCATGTATTATTTTCTTTGTTCATACCTTACTTTATGGTAAGGAAAGTATAGTTTAAGCTAGGAATATGTGTTTTTGTTGACTGTCACCTGACTACTCTACTTTTAAACGGAAGTACACTTTTGTTTCTGACTGTTTAAAAGTTTGTTTAAACATTCTAAAACTGTTCTTTTTTTTTTCTTAATTATTAATGTTTGGTGAAGAAACTGTTTAATTTACTATTTGGGCTAATAAAGTGTGTTGCAGTGCTTTTTGCTGTGTTTTAACTGGGAAAAGTTGTCTTTAAATGTTTACCAGCTTGTGTTGCTTAGTTTCCCTGGTTTTTCGGCTTGGCCATGGAATAAACATCTAGTCCCACGGTTTATTGTTCTTCCAGCCACAAAAAGAAAAGGTTAGCTAAACATATTTTGCACCAAACCAGGCTAGCAATTTGCCACAACCACAGGTAGGTGACTCTTCTGAGACCAACGCTGGTTCTTCAGGCCACTCATTTTTTTCCCCTGGATCTCTCTGTGTAGCACATCCAGCCAGTATGGACCAGGGGTTACCCACTTTTCTCTGTAGCTGATGGAATCCTCTTATGGGCAAGGGAGAGCCACGCTTGTCAGTCTTGGGAGAAAGGGTAGGGAAGGTGTCTGCTTAGTCAGAATTTTGTGCTCATCAGAGAGGAAACTGTTGTTGTCACTGGCAAACCTATTTGCCCCAAATTTCCTTTCAAAAAGGAACAGAAAACTAAACACTTTACTCTTGTCCAGTGGAATTGGTGCAGGAGAAGAACTTTATTAGGTTGGGCTCAGGGTCTTGTACAGGCTGTTTGACCCTTCTGATTGGGTGGTTTCTGGTAAAAGAAAAAGGGGTTTTAGTTTTCCTGACCGGATTTGAGAAATTGAATCTGTAGAGAAATGTAATGGGCACAGATGCAGTTTTTCCTTCTCAGATTTTTGATTCAGATGTAGAGGAGAATGTAGGATCATAGACAGTTACTGGACTAATGACCCTAGGGCCCTTACAAGCCTAGCCAAGTTCTACCCTTATTTCCACGAGGGACATAGGTGGAACTCCTGGCGGTATTTATGGTTACCCATCCAATCATCCAGATTGCCTTTGAAGAGGACCAATGAGGTGCTCTGTTTGTCATGAAGTTGGAGTCTGTTCCAAAGGTGTGGTAACCTCTGGGAGACAAATCTGTCCCTCCAGCAGGTTCTGTTAATGTTACATACCAGGTTAAGGTCTTTAGATAGAGTAACCCATGTATGTTTTTTTTGACTTACGGATATGCAGCATTTCCAATAAATCTGGGTCAGAGATTGCCTTGTATGCAAGGCAGAGATTGCCTCTGAGTAGTCTGTATAAACAGAATAAAGTGACAGTTATTTCAGATGGTCCACATAGGACAGATGCTGAAGACCTTGAATTTTCCTTATGAGGAAGCTATGTGGTCTCTCCAGTAGCTACAGGTGCTTGGAAAGGTACATACCAAAAGGGACGTTGTACTCTGTTATTGGCCTGATTAGGGAAGAGTACAGGTTATGACTTCTTTTTTTCTGGAGGAAATGCCCTTACTTATGCAATGAGCAGTATAGAATGGCCTTCTTACCACTGTGGAGACATGGTGATCAAAGGTAAGGGTGCTGTCAACCTGTGTGCCCACCACTGAGTGCATACTTAGGGTGTTGCTATTGATGTGGTAGTTAGCAGGAACATCGCTGTTACTGAAAGGAATGATAGCATTTTTTTGCACAGAGTTTAAGGCCATGACTTTGGCACCAGTCATTTGTTTGTGTAAGATCCTCTTGTAGGATGCTGAAATCATTTGAAGATTATATGACTGCTCCCACTTTGCAGCCATCAGCAAACTTTGTCAGCCACAGACCTTTAGTTGTTTTCTTATACTTCAGAGAAATAGGTTCCAAACAGTAGCAGTTCCAAGACTGGTCCCTTTGGAACACCACTGGTTACAGGTCTGCTGTTGGAGGTGGATTCCCCTGTTTTGACAATATGTGTTCTATAAGTGAGCCAGTTAGTGATCCATCTAACAATATAAGGGTTGATAACTAGCTGGGTGAGTTTGTCAATGATGCCTATGTAGGGGATGGTGTCAAAAGTCTTTGCTAAGTCCAGGTAGGCTGTGTGCATAGATTTCCCCTCGTCCAGGAACTTGGTGACTGTCTCGAAGAAGTACACCAGGTTTAAGTGGTATGATCGCCCTTTGACAAATCCAAACTGAGTAGGGTCAAGTGTTTAGATTACCTATATATTTGTTGATATGGTGTACAATGATTTGCTCCATGGCCTTGCCGATAAGGCTAGTCAGGCTAATTGATCTGTAGTTCCCTGGCTCAGTTGAAGCAACACCTTTGTGCAAGGGAATAATAGTGGCCATATTCCATTCAGCTAGTGTGAAGCCAGTGCTTAGACTATGAGTGAAAAGCGTACCCAATAGTGTTGCTAATTGATGTTGGAGCCCATGTAGGACATAGCCTGGGATGTTATTTATTTTTATTTTATTTATTTTACATTTGTTGACCGGGATAGTCCGACTGGATGCATGTCCATTTTCAGCGGAGGCCCGGGGAGAAAAGCTCCAAGGGTAAGCAGATACAGCATTACATAATACCAGCATTACATATTACAAACAGACTATTTACAGAGATTACATAAGTAAGCAAGTTAAACAAGTTCCACAGGTTACAGTTAGTCCTGAGCACAAGTCAGGATTAAATTAAATTACACAGTAAACTGGTTAACAGATTTTTACACATTCGAGTTAGCCAGGCTTGATACATTGACATAGCCAGTTAAGTGACAAATGTTGTTTGAGTAGTTTTAAATTGACCTAAGGTGGAAAGTAAGGTAATATCAGCTGGAAGAGAGTTCCAGGATCTACTTACAGAGTTTGCAAAGAGAGAATCACCGGCTGTGTTATCAAGTCCCATAGATGCTGTGATTTCAGCCTTAGAGAGGGATTTATGACCTGCTCTTTAGAGATACAAGGTAGGGGAACGGTGGTAAAGATGTCATGGGGTACATGTGGCGGGGACAGGGGAGTGAAGTTTTCACAGAACCTGTTGGTCAACAGGTTAGCTATGTCCACAGGCTCAGTATATGTGGTATTGTTAACTACCAGTTTGGTACAAATGTGGGCTTTTCCTTTTAGGTTATGGATGTAACTAAAGAATTCCTCATGGTTGTCCTTAGTTGAGGAAACTAATTTGTATTCATAATTTGCTTTGAAGGACTTTACAAGAAGTCTTATTTGCTTGTTTAAGCCGAGGAGCGGGTGTTTCCAGTTTAGGGCTCATGCCCTCTTACTCTTAGACAGTAATTTCTTCCTCTTATTGTAAAGCCTGTTAATGGCAGTTGTCCACCAGACAGGCTTGCTCTTCCTTGAAGAGCTTGTTTTGGTCCTGACAGGTACGGCTGAGTCAACGTAGTTATACAGATGTTTGTATAAAGCATTGGTGTAGAACTCAGCATAGCTGCCGGTTCCATCTGAGGGGAGATGTGCAGTGAAGCTATTTATACCATATCGTAAGAGGTCGTAATCTACTTTGGAAAAGCTTTTTTGTTTAGTTGCTGCTAGGGGAGGGGTCAGGTGTGATAGTTGCCTCTAATGAGACTGATTTGTGGTCAGATTTCACCAGGGAAAACCTCACAGTGCGGGTGCTACAGTGGTCCCCCATATTGGTAAACACCAGATCCAGGATGTTGGCACCCCTTGTGAGGGTGCTGACCAGCTGGACCAGGGCATTGGAGTTAATGAAGTTGAGGAATCTTTGAGCAAGTGAGTTTGAGCAGGAGTAATTTACTCAGTCAATGGATGGGTAGTTAAAGTCGCCCAAAACCATGGTGTTCAGATGTATCTTGATAGACTCAAGTAGATCCAAATGGGCAGAGTGGAAGTCCTGATTCATGGAGGGGGTCCTGTAGCTGGCAATGACTTGAATATGTGTCCTACCAACAGTTAATTGCACCAGAAGTATCTCCAGGAAATCGTGCTGTATAACAAATCTAGAGGTGTATTTATCTTTAATGAAAATCAATAGACCATCTACTTTAATTTTCACTCTTTCAGTTTGTGGTCTGAAAGTGTGGAGGGAGGTGTAACCCGGTATGGCTGGGGTGCTCTCCACAGACTTGGACCAGGTCTCTGTGACTGCACAAATGTTTGCATCTTCCAAGGTGAGGACTGCTTCCAGAGAGTGCAGTTTCATGTTAAGACTCCTAGTGTTTAGCAGCATAACCTTGAGGTTGTTTTTAGATGGAGTTTTTACATTGGGAATTTTGTCCTTGAGACACTGCCTAAAAAAGACACTATGGGGGTGGCAAGAGTCTTAGTCAGTAGCCAAAATCCCAGGGGTGACAGATGAAGACCATCTCTGGCAAAGCATCCAGGTCTGTCGATCATTTCATCCAAGGTTGACAGATACTGGATGCCCTTAGACTTTCACTAGAAACTAAGCTAATTATTGAAGTCAATCATTTTCTGTTTGTATTGAGGCATTGTAGATCAGAGTGTAAAGTGTGTGTGCTTATATCTTTAAGAAGCATGCTGCAGTTTGCTGTGCGGTAAAGGATGGTTTGCTTTTTATTTGTTGTATTCTGTATTGCTTTATTGTGTTGTTTTTATTTTGTATACTGTGATTTGTTTTCTTTACACTGTGTTTTACTTGTATTATGCTTTTAACTGCATGTTAAAAGTTGAAAAGACACCACAGCTCTGTCTCTTGTGAGTCAGACAGAAATTTAAAATTTTCCCACCTGGTTACTGTTGTGTTCTTATACACCACTATCTTTCTAATTGCCTGCCCCTTATGTTAATTTGACCATATATCTAATTTCCTCTCTGCTTTTACTGGTTGGTGTGAGTAAGCACAAATTTATCATTTTGTGAAATAACTCCCCTTCAACTATTTACATTTATTGGCCATCCTACTGTATTCCATAGTACCAGAATAAAAAAAATGACCACCCCCTTTCAATCTATCTTGCTGTTTTAAAAATAGTGACTCTCCGCTAAAACTTAACTTTTTAGACAGTTAAAACTTAAGTTACCTACTTTCACATCTAACTCCTCTAGTGCACCCTGCAGTGTTTAGGATAAACCATTTTTTTCCATCTTACTTTTAAGCATCTATTGCAAGACCACCAGTTATTGGAGAGCCCATATTCTGCCTCTCAGTAGTCATCTTGGGATTAGTGCTTCTGTTTTCTCCTGGTGAGAGAAAGAGTGCAGTTACATTATTTCCTGGAGACTGCTGATCACCAGAAAGCTTAATAACTGCTTTATAGGAGACAGCTTGGAATCTGTGCTTATATTTTGATCCTGGTGTGAGTAGCAGCAGAGTGCATTGATTCCTGACTCTTTCTGGTTGGAGAGTGATTGTCTGTGCTTAACGTACCTGATTGGTCTGGTTGCTATTCGAGGCATCTACCAGAAAAAGGCTACAAGCCTGCAGAGTCTTGCAACATCTGGAGAAAGACTGTGGATCACCAAACAGGCCGTGGCCTGCTTCTCTTCTTGGGGTTGGTGCTAACATTTTGCTTCTGGTGAGAGAAGAAGCAAAGGAGCACTGTACCCCAACAGAGTGAAGCTGTGCTGAAACCAGTATTAGTAGTAGCCAGGCAGTAGCCATTCATGCGACACCCCTCTTTTCATCATTCTTGACAAGCTAATTCTTTATTTTCAGTAAGTACTGCTTGATTTCTTCCTAACTTTAAAATATCTACTTAAATACTTCATCCTTAAATTTTCATGGTCTACGTATTAGTTTCCCCTCAAGTGTTTGGCAGTGCAGTGTACAGACTCGCACACTTTTATATTTTTCCTGTAAAAGGCTTCAGTACTTAATATATTGAGCTCATATCCAGGCACATGTAAAGGGCAATTCCCTGTGCTTTCTCCTGTCAACCTGGTGAACTTGGGCATCCTGAGGCAATGTAGCAACTGCCTCATGTACACAGACGACCTTCTCCTCTTACCTCCCAACACTATGACTTGTGAGAGATGCACATATATAGCCAAATTGGAAGCTAAGCACTCTCCAGCCATGACTGGATTAGCCAGTCAAGAGGAGAAGGTTAACACCTGCACCACACTACATTCAACACATAGCCCTCCAGAACTTACACCACCACAACCCTCACATAGTAACACAAAGCACATACCTACTTTCGCGGAGGCTCTCAATAAAAATCTGCCCAAACAACAGAGACCCCCCCCCAAGGCAGAAACGCAAACAACCACCACATCCCAGCACAAATCATGAGACACATAGCTCACATAAACAGTGTGCCACTCAACCAAAGCCCATAAGGCTGCCTGTCTGGTGCCAGGATCTGCCACATAACACATGCACTTAGGTCACTCCACAACAGGTACAAATATGACACTGTCATTGTCCATGTTGGTGTGAATGACCTGAGACATACCTCCATTGACTACATGAAAAGAGACATAGAGGAGCTCTCAGATCTTGTAGCCCAGGCAGATATGACCCTAGCTCTGAGTAGCATCCTACCATCACCCAGAATAATACCACAGTACAAGCAGAAAATGATTGACTTCAGTAATTGGCTAATTTTCTGGTGTCAGTATCTGTCTGCCTGGGATGACATGATTGACAGACCTCGATGCTTCGCCAGAGATGGCCTGCACCTGTCAACCCAGGGATTCCGGATACTGGCCAAGGCTCTTGTCACCCCTATAGTACCTTTTTTAGGCAATGTCCTGAAGACAAAATTGCCACCATAACAGCTACAAGCAAACGAAATCTGAGGGTTATGCTACTCAGTGCTAGAAGTCTAAATCTCAAAATGCACTCACTTGAAGAACTTCTTAAAATGGAGAACATTGACATCTGTACAGTGCCCAAGACCCAATCACTACCAGGCTATAATTCATACCACACCTTTCGGCCCCTAAACTTGGACTGAAGCACTAAAGGTGGTGGTGTCTCCATATTCATGAAGGATATGCACACCTCCAGACTAGTAGCCCAGCATAACGCATCAGAGATACTTCAGGTACAACTAACACTGGTGAAAACTGCAGTCCAGGTTGTAGCCTGCTATAGATCCCCCACCATGTCCCAAGACTCCCACTCCACATTCCTAAACACACTGGAAGATATTAGGGTACAACCTAATACCCTTATACTGGGAGACTTTAACTACCCTCTATTAACTGGGAAAATTACTTATGTACCAACACACTTGCTCAACGTTTTCTGTAATTCATTAATTCCAATGCCCTGGACCAACTCATTCTTACCCCCACCAGGGGTAGAAACATCCTTGACCTGGTCATTACTAACATGGGTGACCGTTGCTCTACACCAGTAACCAACTCCTCCTTGGTCAGATCTGACCACAAGCTAATCACCATAGATATCACCCCCTAAAGGAAACCACTGTAAAAAACTCTCCAAAGCCAGTTTTGGGATTCTAAAAACAGCAGTGGCTAGCTTCATGACACCCATGCAAATGGAAAATAGGTGCATGACTGCTGAATCATACAACAATGCACTGTATGAGCACATACACAAGTGCATGGAATGGGCCAAATAAACAGAACCAAAACACTCTCCTCCAAAAAAGGAAGCCAATCTGCTGGTCCCCCACCATAAAAAAAAACTCTACAACAGAAGAAAAAAACTGTTGCAGAAAAGGGTGAATTCCCAAGACTGGAAAAACTCCCTTGTAAGCCTCAGCAAAAAACTGAGATCCATCATCAAGTCCTCTAAAGCTAGCTACAAAAACAAAATTGCAGCAGATTCTAAGGACAACCACAAGCCATTCTATAGTTATGTCAAGAATCTACATGGCAATACTCAGATCTGCTCTGAGTTACAGCACAATGGCAATACATGTACAGAACCAACTGATATTGCCAACATATTGGCTGCCAGGTTCACTGTGAACTTTACCCACCTTTAACCCCCTAAAGGACCTATCACAATACCCGAGGAATGCCAAGTCCCTATTATCACAACTGCACAGGTAAAAACCGCACTGTCCAAAGCCAAGAATACAACTTCCATAGGGCCTGATAATATCCCTGGCTGTGTTCTACATGAATTACAAAGTGAACTGGCACCACACCTGAGTACCCTGTCCAGTCGCAGCCTCATTTCAGGCTTTGTTCCTACTGAATGGTGCATGGCTACTGTCATCCCACTCCACAAAGGGAGAGTGACTACATACCCTGGGAACTACCATTCCATTAGTCTGATGAGTCTGATATGTAAGGCTATGGAGTGCATCATCATGAAACTTATAAATAAGGACATTGGGAATCTCCAAACTCTGGACCCCATGCAATTTGAGTTTGTGAAAGGTAGATCATGCCTGCTCAACCTGATAGACTTCTGTGAGTCTGTCACCAGAGCTGTGGATGAGAGCAAGGTAGTTCACACAGCCTACCTAGATCTTGCCAAGGCCTTCAACACCATCCCTCACTTAGGAATCATAGATAGACTCACTAAACCAGGCATAAACCCCTATGTCATAAGATGGGTTGCCAACTGGCTCACTGATAGAACCCACACTGTGAAAGTAGCAGACTCCAAATCTGACTACCGACCAGTTGCAAGTGGTGTCCCACAGGGATTAGTCCTAGGTCCTCTCCTTTTTGGCATCTACTTCCCTGAAGTTCAAGCCAACACAAAGGAGCTTTGGCTGAACAAGTTCGCAGATGATTGCAAACTGGGAGCCATTATTGATTCTCCAACTGATGTAGACATTCTACAAAAAACACTCACTGACACCAGTGACTGGTGCCAGAACCACGGCTTTAAGCTCAATGCCAAAAAGTGCATTGTCATTCCCTTTGGGAAAAATTTGGTACCTATGTGCTACCACATAGGCGGTAGTCCACTAAACACCAAAGGTGTGATAAGAGACCTGAGGACACAGGTTGACAGCAACCTCTCCTTGGGTAACCACATTGCCACTGTAGTCAGAAAGTCCTTCTGTGTGGCACATCTCATTACAAAAGGTTTCTCATCCAGGAAGAAAGAGGTCATAATCCCTCTCTACTCATCCCTCATTAGACCTATTATAGAATACAATGTCCCATTTGGTATGTACCTCACTAGACACGTAGAACAACTGGAAAGACCACAAAAATACCTCACTAAGAGGATCTTAGGCCTTAGACACCTGCCCTATATGAACAGACTCAAAAAAAACTCAAGCTGTATTCTATCTTTTATTGCCTACATAGAGGCAATCTCTGCTTGACCTACAAATTCATGTCTGACCCAGAGCTGCTAGATATGCTACACCTAATGAAATCCCAATCCCTCCATGCCACATGCTCTAAGGACCTAAACCTCATTACCACAATAAACAGAACATGTCGGAGGGACAGGTTCCTAACCCAGAGACTTCCCATATTTTGGAACAAACTTCCCATTCACGTCAAGCAAAGCACTTCACTGGCCCTCTTTAAGAGAAATCTTGACAAGTGTATGGACAATAGGAAGTTCACCCCAGGGATCACTTCAGTGGCCTTGCTTGACAGGGGCACTGGGAACTAACTTTGGGCGGCATGATGCCAGGGAATCTTCTTGGGCTAGGTTTATATAGGCTCCAGGGTCATTAGCCTAGTACACACCTATGAACCTATAAGGCTGTATATGTGCCTATGTATAACCTGCACACATGCACAACCTTAGTGCCATTTTGAAAGAGCAGTTAGGGAGTGAGCATGCATGATCATAGTCATTAATTGTATATAAGTTACCTGAGTTACAGTCTATAGTCAGCAATAGTAATGTGTTTGTATATTTTAAAGCTGCTTGAACAGAACTCATGAAAATTTGTTTATCTGTGTCCTAAAACAAAAATGATAGGCATCTTCCTAGGTGAAGGTAAAATTCTGCTTTAAGGCTAGGGACATACCTGCCTGAGGCACACAGTCCGAGTGCTCAGTGATGTCTCTCTTAATATGGTCCAGAGAGGTACGTCTCGAGATGTTAACACCAAGATGGACTATGACGAATTCATAACAGTATCTGTCGTTGAGAGACTTGAGTGCATGTGTGATATGGCGGATCCTGGCACGTGACAGCTAACTATGACCTTTTCCTTATCCAGCCTGGTGAGAGGGACATCTCTGTGTCTCATGATGGAATCACCTATGACTAATATGTTTGGTTTAGTGTTTTGCGTTAAGGGCTTGGCAGTGAGACACTGGTGCATGAGCTATTATGTGTATTGTGCTCTGCAGAGGAAATATTATGTGTAGCTTGCTTGTTTTTGTGTTTGGGAGATCTCAGTTTTTTATGTATGTTTCTGGTGAGGACTTCCACATATGTAGGTATGTCTGAGGTGGTTTTGGGTGGAGTAGGATGTGAGGTGTGCATGCTGACATCCCGCTCATTGTCATATGTACTGACCGGTGTGTGAGAGAACATGGATACAAGGTTCTTAATATAGTATCTGAATCTCCTTGAGAGGGATTGTCTTCCTCTGTTTCCAAAAGGTTCAGGTGTTTTCATTGGGAGAACACTGAGATTTCTCAATCTCTTGAAAAATACTATGAGCTGTTACAACTGAAATACCCAGAACCTCCTCCAATCTCTCGTGTGCAGTCACCATTGAAGTATGTGTCTCATAGCATGTGGCTTTCCTGACAGCCAGCTCTACTGCTCCTAAGAAAGCAGATAGAATGTTTCAAAGTTCCTCACTCTTTCAAATGTTTATATGTTCACCCCTGACCTGACACATCAGTTACAGCTTTAGTTAATCCAGCTGCTGCCAAGCATTTTTTTATAATTCTAATCCTCCTGACAAGGACGGCAAAACAATTGTTAAGTTTGGGAAAACTG
The DNA here is from genome assembly GCF_019279795.1 of Protopterus annectens. Classification (NCBI taxonomy): domain Eukaryota; kingdom Metazoa; phylum Chordata; order Ceratodontiformes; family Protopteridae; genus Protopterus; species Protopterus annectens. The sequence continues at coordinate 625,168,542 of NC_056747.1, read as the reverse complement.
AGTATGCTTCTGCAACTTTACTTTTTAGAATTTTGACTTGTCAGTCTCATGTGTCAAAGTTTATTCTGACTAATTGTGAAAATGTGAGTAATGTTTTGTCTGCAATTTATTTATTTAACATTTGTTTACTGGGAAAGTCCGACTGGACACGGGTCCTTTTTCAGCGGAGGCCCAGGGAAAAAAGCTCCACGAGTAACAGTAAATTTTAATGCACACATTACAATAATCAATAAAGTATAAAGTAAACAAAATGTAGTATATATAAGAAAATACAAATTTGTTACATCTTGACAACAAAACCTAGTCTTTGAACATAGCTAGTACCATTTGTAAAGTATGACTTATGTCAAGATATAAGGTTAAGACAGGTTGGCAGGAATAAAGGATTAAACACCGGGGAAGGGAAGAAGTTGGATATGGTTGGGGTATACTGTGATGTATTAGAGCATTCGTGAGGGGTTAGTACAGGAACATAGACACTTATTTTTTAGATACACCTTAAGTGATGGCTTAAAGTGGTTAGTGAATGAGATTGAGAGAATGGAGTTAGGAAGGGAGTTCCATATACGTGATATATAGCTGGAAAATAAAGATTCTCCTGCAGTGTTGTTGGCCATGGAGACTGTAAGTTCTTCTTGTTAGAGCAAAGTGGTCTGCTGGAACTGTGTAAGGTAGGATGAGATTTTGTAGCGCAGGGGTTCTGGTTGGCTGTGTTACAATTTTATGAGTTAGAGATAGTTGGTTGTAAAGAATAATGTTGGGAAACTCAAGCCAGTCTAGTATCCTTAAAGCTGCACAATGATGTGTTCTATATGGGCAGTCAGATGCAAACTTAGCAATTTTATTATAACATGTTTCTAGCTTAGATAAGTCAGTTTTCCTAAGATGAGTTAAAATTGGAGGCGCATATAATAGAGTGGATAATAGAGTGGAGAGCAGATGGGTTTGTGCTAATGTAATTTTGGCCATTTTGGTCAGGAACCTTTTTTGCCTACCTAGACTTCCAAGTTTCTTATAGACTTTTTTTATTGTTAGGGAGACATGCAAGTCAAATTTTAGGTTATTGTCTATTTCCACTCCAGGAAGCTTTAGATGGGTTGTTGGGGAGATTACAGTATTGTCTTTGACTATTATGTTAAAATGATGGGCATGACATAGATATCTTGTTAGGCTGGAAAAGTAGTAATTTAGTTTAAATTGGGTTTAGGATTAGATGGGCATTGGCTAGCCATGATTCAACAGAAGTGAAAGATTCCTGTGTTTGAGAATGAAGAGGTGATAGAGCAGTGGCAGCACAGGCAAGTGGTGAATCATCAGCATACTGTATTATAGAACCACGTGGAGTAGCTGTGTGTAGATTATTAGTGAAGAGGGAGAAAAGGAGAGGGCCCAGTATAGATCCTTGGGGGACACCACCGGATAAAGGAAGGCGTAGAGATAGGTCGCCTTGCCTTAGGACAGATTGTTGATGGCCAGATTAATAGTTATAAAACCAAGCTGTGGCAGATTATAAGGATAGTTCAGTTAGTACATCTATTAGGTTGAAATGGGAGACCATATCAAAGGCTTTTGATAGGTCTAGAAAGATGGCAGATACAAAGCTGTTGTTATTCCTGTGATGGTTTACGGTATTAGTGAAGGATAAGAGAGCTATAGTGGTACTATGTGATGGGCAAAACCCATGCTGAGTGTTTGAGAGAAGGTTATTTGTTAGTAAGAATGTCATGACCTGGAGATGAATACACCTTTGAGTAGCTTGGAGAAAGGTGAAAGAATAGCAATTGACCAATAAGTTGTCAGTTCTGTGGAAGGTTCCCCTTTATGAAGTGGGATTACATGGGAAATTGTCCACAGCTGAGGGACCTTATTTTCGAGAATTAATCTATTTATTAGGATTGATGTTGGGAAGGCTATAGATTCAGCTGCAATTTTGAGGTATTCATTGGATAAGTTATGTAAGGCAAGTGTTATAGGTTTTAGTTTCTGGAGTAATTTTTTTTATTGTGGCTGTAGGAACTGGGGAGAAAGAGAATGAGGCATTGCTGGTTTGGTATCAGGAGTAGGGGGTTGGTGCTTGGAAAGGGCAGTTATAGATTCAGTAAAATGTTTCCTCTCAGTTAGCTCTTGTGAGGAAAAATGTGCTTTGTGTGGTTTAGTTTCTTCAATTTCTCATGTCACTACTCATTGCTTAAAGTGTGTTTTCACTTCTGTAAATAAAACATCCAAGGTTGTTGCCACTGCTACTGTAATGAGTAGGTTTGCCTGACTGCTGTCTCAGACCCTCTAGGAGAACAAAGACCAACATGAGTGCATAAAAGTAAAAGAGATGCTTGCTCTTATAAAAGCATTCAACCCCCTGGGTCCCCTTTGGTTCCCAGGACCTCTTCAAGTTGTTACAGATAGTACCACAATGACGTGGTATGTAAATAAGCAAGGGGGAAATCAGATCTTACTCCCTATGCAGACTAGCCATGTTAGCTTGGAATATAACTTTGCAGCACAATCCTACATTCCGTCAGAACAAAACTGTTTCTCAGACAAGCTGAGCAGGACAAATGGAAACTAGATTGAGAGCTTCTTCAAGTAGACCATTTTGCTTCCTGTCTGAACAGTGCGCTGACACAATTCTGCTCCAGGACTCCATACAGTAAAACTTGGAAGACAGGTGCCTTTTTTCTTGAACAAAAATGTTCCTGTATACTTTTCACTGTTTCCACTGATATACAAGGTACTGCTGAAGATTCACGTGGAATCCCCCAAGATCATTGTGTTGACTCCCTTCTGGCCCAGGCAACAGTTGTTCTCCCTTCTTTTGGAAATGACCAGGGGCAATTACCACAAACTTCCTCACAGACTGGATATACTCACTTAAAAACAGAGGTGTTTTATACACCCAACCCTAAACAACTTCAGCTGACCGCCTAGATGATAAATATGGTCTATGATGATAGGTTCTACCAGCCATGCCAGGGAGAAGTAGGGCAGTGGATATAAGACTTGTGCCAGCACAGCTAGATGGAATTTTATAATTAATTATATGTCATTTGTATATCAAGCTGATCTGTAAAGATGCTTGTGTTGAAAATATATTTATGTTAATTGTGTTAAAATGTATCAACAGTGCACCCTGCTGAAATGAAAAGAAATTTGCATGTATTATGTATCTGAATTAAACGTATATGTTTTAATAGAGGACACTGGCACAGTAATGGTTAACCAGCTGGCTTATTTTCAGAAAAATAAGAGAAATGTAAAAGAGGTGTTAAATCATTGAACGACACCCCACAGTGCTGCGTAGGCTCTGAGACAGTAGGTCTGGGAGAAACCATTGTATGTTAGCTTTTGTAAAGAAGGGGGAAAGTGTTGTAAATGTTTCTGGCTCCTAGGAATTGCCATAAAAGCTATAATGTGTATTGTAGCAGTCTGCTAAAGTCCTGTCTTAAACCTCAAATGGAGCTATGGTGGGAACCTAGAGTCAGGTGACCAGTTGAGGTAATTCTGCAAGTCATCTTGGATATTATATTTTACAGGGAGTAATCTCAGAGGTCAGAGTATTCTGTTTGGGCCTGACTAGAAAGACTGCTCACGTATTTCATCTTGCCTTGCCAAGTAAGTTATTAGGGAATAGTAAAATTCTTTTAGATTCAGTCAAGAAAATACCGAAGCTTAGTTTAGATATTGTTTTTCTTTGTATGAGTCTGTCCTTCAATGTTCTTTTCAATATTTCTAGTGATCTGAACTCTGTGGTTTACTGTGAATATATATTCAGTATTTTCATGTACTTTTATTATTTATTATTAAATATATTCAATACTTTTATCGTGTCTGGTTCTTGTAGAGTGTATCTAACCTTTGAGAGTACTTATATTTATTTGGTGACACTGTGTGGGCCACTCCAGAAGGCCTAGCCATCTTAGTGAGCTACTACAGTATCTGTTAATATTAATATTACACAGTATAATTGGATGCCCTTTGTTAAGGGTCTTAGAGTAGCTGATTGTGAAGTGTCTGGTGGCACTGGGCAAAGTTGGTAGAGTGGTTAATCTGTGCCAGCCTTTCCCAGGTGTGTGTGCATGTGTGAAAATTAAATCTGTGTGTGTGTGCATGTGTCATTTACTTGGGGCAGGGACACGAAGCACTGGGTTTACATAGAGGGTGCTGGAGGACTTGGCTTGGACACTCGGCTGAGGACCTAACCTTACAGCTGTCCCATGGGGAGCCTTATTGGGGATCTGGAGGTTGGCAGATATAGAGAGATCCAGACCCCGGGGTGAGCATGTTCCCTGTGTGCTCTTAAGGGAAATTGTACTTGATGCAGAGAGGTCTGTATCTGGAAATACTGAGTGTATCCATCTGTATTCCAAGTGCATATCCCTGTCCAGTGTCAGTGGTGAGGATTCAGGCTCCTTGATTACTGGCCCAGAGTGGGGACCACACATATTGGTGCCCATCCCATATTGGTAGCAGTGGTGAGGGTCACGCAGTCTTATTTCAGTTTAGGCACCTGTCTACTGAGGACATGCAGCAGATAGTAATGGAGCCAAGAAAGCCTGCTACTAGAAAGTGTATATAATAGCAAATGGAAAAGGTTTTCTAATTGGTGCCAACATCATAACCAGCATACATTCAGGGCTAGTGCTTTTTGGTCTCACAGTATTTTTGTGAGCTTCTGTCCTTTTTTTACTCTTCTGTCAAGATTCATTTATTGGCCATTTCAGCAAGTCTTCCATGGAGCCTTCTCTTTCAGTACAGTCATATGTCAAAATGTTCTTGGGGTTTTACATAAGAGGCTTCCAAGAAAACTGGTGGACCATCCTTGGGATCTTAATTTTGTGTACAAGAAGCTAATACTTGGTACATTTGAACCAGCTAATCCGGCTGACTTGAGGTCCTTAATTTAGAAAATAGTTTTACTGATTGCTCTGACCTCTGCAAGAAGGGTTCCCGAGTTGAAAGCTGCTAATGTGAGTCAACCCTATCTCATTTTCTGTAGGGACAGGTTTTATTTGAGAACTAATCCTTCTTTTATTCCTAAAGTGGTATCTGAGTTTACTTTAAACCAAACTATTCATCTCCCTGTTTTATTTCCTTAACCTAAAAATGAGGGAGAAAAGATACTCCATACCTTGGATGGCATAGATGATTCGGGTACTATCTTGACAAAATTAAATTGTTCAGATCTTCAGATCAATTGTTCATTTCAGCCTGAGTCAAAGCAGACTATTTCTTACCTTTTGTTAAACTCGCCATAACAAAACTATTGCAGGCAATGTTAAGGCCCACTTTACCAGGGCCTTCACTTTAATTTTGACTTTTTGGAAAGGGTTGGATTCTAGAAATATTGCAGAAGTTTCTTCTTGGCTCTCTGTACACACTTTTACAAACTCTACAAGCTTTGATAGGACTGTTCTGCAGGGGTTGCTGAACTATTCTCCCTTCCACCTTCCAAATGAATGTATTTAAAGTAATCTGCCCATATATCTAAGTCTGCTGCACTAGTGATTAATTTGATGAGCATAGTACAGCTGTATAAGTTAAACTTACCATAACAGTAGCCATTCCAGGATCACTGCTTAGGTAGCTGCTCCCTCTCTCCCCCTAGTTTTCTAGTGTGTTTTTTTATGCCAGAGTGTGAACATTTTTTTGTTGTTGCTAGCATTGTCCTTTCAGGGCTCAGCAACCCCCCCCCCCCTTTGCTGGTCAGAAAGCTGGGAAGGGCTTTGCTCCCAAACTTGTCTTTTAGTGAGCTCAGCTTGAACTGCCTGACTGTTTGGGTGCATGAAAGATGTCTTGAAGCTTTGGAAGCTGGCCAGCTGTTATATCCTTGGCAAGATATAACCCATATTTAGCTAAGCCTACTGCAACATTGATCATTCAAACATCTACAGTTATGGTAAGGTTAACTTACTCCGCTGTACTTTCTAAGTGGGCTGTTTTTGAAGAGGAAGTTAATTTTCTGTACCAAGAGGACCAGTGCCACTGGCATTAGCACTGTTCATCAGGTAAATACCTTTCCTGTGCTGCTTAGAACTCTCCCCTTTTCCCATCATCTGACATGTATGCCCTTTCCTTCTGTCTCCAGATCCTTTTTGTCTTGCTTTTAGTTTGAGTATGAAAAATGACCTTACAGTGTATTCACTGTTTTTGTTTGCTTCTATCCTTTTTTCCCCTTTCTCTTTGCTTTTCTGCTACCTTTGTTCTCAGGTTTAATTTTTTTTCCTGTCAGACTCCTATTTGTCAGTTTCTCCTATGCTGATCTTAGGCATATTTCTAACTTTAATTAAAAAACACACTGCAAACTCCGATATAACGAAACACACACAACATCAGGATAAGATATAAAACTTTTATTGATGTATCCGGTACCTCGGCTTACGCCTTCAAGGAATAAATTGTTACATCAAGTAGCCATTTTTATACATTATGATTCATTAATTATTTAATGCATACCATTCAGTTAACTCCTAAAATCATTTACAAAATCATTACCTTAAAGTGCCCGTAACATAAATCTCATGAATTAACAATATTTATTATTTACTATTTCATTTAATATCATTTCATATGATGATGCCGCTGATGTGTGTGATCTCAAGTGTTTATGCCAGTGCTGATTTTTTTACACTGATATCAGAGTTGACTTTAGGTCTCAATATTTGTTAACTTCGTTACTTAGCATCAGGGATTCCTTTTTGATGATTTCCATGTTGACCACTCAGCATCTGGCCATTCGTGTCCTTCAGTACCAGTCTTTGTGTCTTCCACTTGGCCAACATAAATGCTTGCACTAGATGTGCCGCCTCCATGAATTGCAAGGCTTTCGAGTTTGTCATACCTCCACTAACTAGATAGAGGGATCTAAGGCCTTGAGAGGCCTTCCCCCATGCAGTCCTTCCCTAAAAGGTCCTGTTCCTCTTCTTTGCCCCCTACCACCAAGAAAGCCCTGTGTGAGGCTGTACAGATGACCAGAAATGCAGAGTTTCCTTCAAAATTGCTTGTGGAGGACCAAGATAAGGAGGATGGAGGTAATACCCCTGCCTTCTCAGCAGGTGATCCCAGATTTGTGAAATGTCTTGAATTAATGCATCAGTGCAAGGGGGTCGTCTATTTAATGCATAATTTGCCTTCATCTTAGGCTTCAGAAAGCTTGCTGGTCATTCCAGTCTTAGACTTGTGACTGCCGACTCTGGAGGTGTTCAGTGATCATCTCGTCCTTCCATCAGCCATCCTGGATCAACATCACCAAAGACAGATGAATAGTGGCAGTGATTGTACAGAACATATCTAGCTCCCTTTCCAGCCTTTCCCATTCCGTCTTGATTATCCTTGCCAAAGGTCTCACCCTATTAAAAGAATGGGGCAAGGAAGGAGGTGTATCCCTTCTGCAAAAAGGGATCTTCCAAGAGATCCCACCAGAAAAGAAAAGGTTAGAATATTATTAGAAATTATTTTTAGTACCTAAGAAAACAGAGATTCTGACCAGTACTGTGACCTAAACATATTTATCCCATAAGAAACTCTCTGGATGGTCATGGTGTAGTCCATCCATCCATGCCTGTCTGAAGGAGATTGGATGTGCTGTTTAGATCTCCACATCAGGATTGCCACATAGTGCAGAAGGTGCTTGCACTTCCTGGTTGGAACTAGTCATCAATTTGGATTCTACCATTCAGTCTTAAACACATTTCCACATTGTTTGTCAAGTACATGTCCATAATAACAACTCACCAGAGGCTGGAGGGGGAGCTAAGATGTTTCTATTTCTACATGCCTGCTTCTCACTGTTCCAAAAGAATGTTCTGTCATCTCACCTAGGGAGTTCTTTCTTATGTTTTCATTCCTTGGTAATCAAAGTTAGTCTCATAGAATCCCCGTTTATTCATTTAAAGTTCTGATTTCTGTTGATAAGTTAGACATCAGTTTCTGCTATATGTACATCCTCCAGCACTTGATATCCATTTTTATCATACATCTAAGTTTCAGCAGAGGAATGGCTCAAACACTAGGTCACAGAGCAGAAGGAATGGCAGTAGTGCCACTTGTCAGGCTCCACATTGAAGTCCTGCATTGAACAGTTTGGATGCAGTGGCCCCAGAGCTTAGATCCCATGTTCATTCACACATATAACAAAACAAAAATCAAAGTCTGCAGATTACGTCAGTGGTGGCTAACCTCATATATAATTTAATCTGCATAAATCTGTTTTAGTTACCATCTCCTCTGGAATCTGTCACCATGGATAAATGAGCCCCAGAATTAGCGGAGGCACTCCAGTGAGCAGACAGCCTAGTGTGTCTAGTCAAAGGAGAGAAACCTTCTTACCAGTGTGTCAGAGATACAGGCAGTGCTTGTCACTGTCTTTGCCTTTTAGGAGTTCCTTTGTTAAGACTAAGTGCCATACACTCTACCAAGTATTGCGGTGATGTGGTACGTCAGCAAAAGGGGAAAACATATCTTACTGCTTGTTTTGGAACATAATGAGGGTCTGGGTTATGGGCCATTTAAATTCACCTCCTTCTCACTGCCAAGCATATTTCAGTAGAAGTCCATTCCAACATGAGCTGACTGAACTGCTGCCCGATGATGCCTACTTCTTGGTCTCTAAGATACTCATTTGCTCAGAAATACTTTGGTTTGTAGGGCAAACCACAGCGTGACCTGTTTGTCTCCAGCCAATGTGAAATGCAAAAAAATAATTTTTATTCTTCCTCTGAGATGTCATCCCAGGGATTCTGTAAGACTCCAGTTCACTTTTCTCTATTTCCTCTGACAATGAAATTCATTTAAAAAAGCTTATAAATGAAAGACTGGGTTTTTTTCCTTGTATGCATTGCACAAAAATGCGCTCCCAGTTCCCTGCTAAGGGGAGGAAACCTGGAACCAGCAGCCTGCCTATGGAGTGACAGTATAACCCGACCAGGTACTGTGAAAACAGGGAGATCTGCAGTTTAGTACAAGGTAGTTCTCAGTTCTGCCCCAAACCTGACTGTTACCATTAAGAGTTATTATAGGATCACTGTTTGCATTGTCATTTATGTTTGCTGCAGATATATTTATGCATTAGATATATACCATTCAAAAGACTTCATATATTAAGATTGCTCTCTCTGTGTATATGTTGTGTATTTTATATAGCATATACTGGCTTTTTTATACACTATCTTAGTTTTGACTGCTCTCAAGTATACTGTCACTATAAGGCAGTTAATGAGCCTGTCTCCAGTATCACTTTCTTTTCATTGTTTACATTTATGTATTGTGAGAAGTGTTTCTACCTGTGCCTCCACTGTAAGTAGACTATGGTCCTCCTTATCAACAAAATAAACAATTAAGAGCATTAGGCAATAGACTGCAGCATGTTACAATATAGTAAAACAAATGCTATGGTGTACCAGTCATGATACTAATAAATTATATATGTTTATATTGCAACTGGAAACCTACTGTTAATTGACATTTTGTGCCATTGTTTTCTTTACAGATTCTTTTGGTCGTGCTGCAGCTTACGTTATGACCGAAGCAATCTTTGGCAATGGCACAGATCAGTGGGTGTGCCCTAATGACAGACAGCTTGCCCTTCGAGCTAAGTAAGTATTTCAAGAGTACAGTGAAATGTGTATAATGTATGTTGTTTTTTTGTTGTCTGTCATTTGTAATTTCTCCAAATCTTGTGGGTTTCTAATACCATGACAGAAATGGACCCTATTCCTAAGTCAAAGTACAATTGAAGTTCATGAAATGAGTATTGTTTCAGTCTTTGATGTCAGCCAGAAGTACTCTTCGCAGCACCCGCAGTGTGCCCAGTAATGACTCCTCCTGCAATTCATACAGGGTTACATGCACTGGTATCATACCTAAATATGATTGTAGATTCTTATTTATTAGACCCATTGCTCCTACTACTATTGGAACTGTCTGGATATTTTTCTTCCAGAATGCTCTCCTTTCTGCCTGCAAATCCTGGTATTTCATAACTTTGTGTCACTTTTTATGCAAGACACTGTAGTCGCTGGGTGTGGCGATTTCAATGATCAATGCTACTTTTGTCTTCTGTTCATGGACCACTGTATCTGGTTTTCTAGCATCTATCGTTTGAATTGTTGGTGATGGATAATCCTATGTGTTGTAGACTTCATTATTTTCTATGATGCTTTGTGGCTCATGCTTCCAGTGTGTTTCAGCCACTTCAGTTCCATAATGTTTGCACAATCCCCAGTGCAACAGTCTTGCCACAATATTATGCCTTTCAGTATACAGTCCTCCTGACATTAGTATATCACAACCAGCAGCAAGTTGGGCAACTGTTTCCAATTCTGTTTTACAATCTATACACTATCACGTACCGCCAATATTAACCTTTAATCTCTTGGTTTGAATTTGCCTCTCCTTAACCATTCCTGCATTCATTCTTGATCAACATGAAGTTCTTCCAGAAGTTTTCTATACTTGCAACTGTATTTATGCATTTTCCACATTTCTTGCCTTCTCATCTGGTCCATCATCTTATAGTCTTTCTTTTTTTTGGCACATTCAGTTGCTGCCTCTTTTTTATCTACTTTGGGTTTGATTTTCATTCCTGCTCGACACTGATATGCTTCTGCTAGACTAAGCAGAGAAGTACTTTTAGATTTATTCTCTTCATGTTTCAAAACGTTCACTATAGTTGCATCTTCTGAGGTCAGCCGATATGTGTGCAGTCCTACGACTGCCGATCTATACATGTAATCAGTACAAGGAGGCCCCTCACTCCTTCTGAATGGGAAATAAATAATTTTGATATGCACTGATTTTTATAAATCATTTGGTGAGCATGAAGCATCCTTCTTGTTTTCCTTTCTTATCTATCCAACACGTTTTGGGCCCAGTCAATCACTCCAAAACTGTAAGTTAGGACATGAAGAGCAAATTGATTTATAGCTTGAATTTTGTTCCTAGATGTCAGAGCTGTTTTCAGAATTAATTTAAGTCTTCTAAAGCAGTGGTCTCCAGCCTTTTTTGCACCAAGGACCAGTATCAATGTAAGACAATTTTCCATGGACCGGCCGGCATGCATAATAAAGTGCACATTTATTTATTTATTTGACTGGACTAGAAGACCTGGGGAGAAAAGCTCAAAAGTACAATAAAAAGACAATTACCAAAAAAAAAAGTGTACATTCTGATTAACAGCATAACATTGATCTACTATAGTTGAAAGGTAAGCAAACCTAATGGCAACCTTATTAACTTTAAGTTTATAAGAGCAATATTTAAAATTTGTCGTTATTATCTGGCTCTGTCCAGCATACCTCTCAACTGTACAGATTTTCACAGAATGTCCAAATTTTTGCCTCATATTTTCGGTCTTTTTCTCATAAAATTGTTGTTTTCTGGCAAATCACTGGCAGATCATTGAGGATGAAGTCAGAAAATAATGACAAACAGTTGAGTTTCATACTTCATACCCTTCAGAAAATTCATGCTAATGCAAAACCTGCATTTCTATCAACTTTCTAAGTTTGTGAGAGCAGTACTTAAAAGTGTCCCTATTTTGTGCCTATGTATCCCCACTATTTTTGGTTTGTCCAGATTTCTTGATCTAAGAGAGTGAGAGGTATGTGTCCAGTGGTATGGTTCAGACTTATACAGACCTCATTGCTGCTGCTGCCAGGGATCACTCTCACTCTTCACTCTCTCCCCCCCGTGACACACACACACACACACACACACACACACACGCGCACACAGTCTCTTTTGCATTCATGCACGCATTCACTCACACACATCGCTCTCACCCCTTTCCGATCGCTCACATAGTTGGTCACTCCCTCATTCATACCTGCATTCACTCAAACATCACTCTTACTCTCCCAATCACACACACAGTCACTTCCTCATTCATACTTGCATTCACTCACACATGGTTCTCACTCTCTCCCAATCAAACACACACTGTCATTTCCTCATTCATACCTGCAATCACTCAGACATTGCTCTCACTCTCTCCTGATCAAACACACACACTGTCACTTTCTCATTCATACCTGCATTCACTCACACATTGCTCTCACTCTCGCCCGTTAAACACACAGTCACTTCCTCATTCATACCTGCGTTCATTCACACATCGCTCTCACTGTTTATCACACCCACACGCCCACTTACACATTCATTCATACATCGCTCTCACTCTCCCAATTTCACACCCACATGCCACACATCCACTTACGCATTCATTCATATATCCCTCTCACTCTTCCGATTTCACAGTCACTTCCTCATTCACACATTGCTTTCACTCTCCCGATCTCTCACATACACACACAGCCACTTCTTCATTCATTCCTGCATTCATTCACACATCGCTCTCACTCTCCCGATCTCACACAAGCACAGCCAATTCTTCATTCATTCACACATCGCTGCCACTCTTCCAATCTCACACACACACAGCCACTTCTTCATTCATTCCTGCATTCATTCACACATCGCTCTCACTCTCCCGATCTCACACACACACACACACACACACACACAGCCACTTCTTCATTCAGTCCTGCATTCACTCACACATTGCTCTCACTCTTCCAATCTCACACATGTACACACACAGCCACGTCTTCATTCATTCCTGCATTCATTCACACATTGCTCTCCCTCTCCCGATATCTCTCACACACACACAGACTCTTTTGCTTTCATGCACGCATTCACTCATACAGGTAGACAGACACATACACTCTCATACAGTGATACAGGCATTTACTTACCTGATGGCCCAGTTCCAAGTGCTCCACAGCCAGGTACTGATCTGCAGCCCGATGGTTGGGGACCACTGTTCTAAATTATTCCTTACTAAGTTTTATTCTCAATTGTTCATGTTTTACTTTTGATCCCATATCAATTCCCAAATATTTATACACTCCTCTTGCTCAAGTGTGTGTGTGTGTGTGTTACTTTCAGGGCATTACACATGATTTATGATTTCAGAGCTCAGTTTGTTGGCTGGATTTTTAGACAAGGAGCAGCAACAGTTTATCTGAAGTAGTTAACTTCATTTGTCCATCAACCTGTGGGTATCGGATCCATATCGGATCCCCATAAAACCTGTATTTGTTTGGAAAAAAAAAAGCTTTGTAACATCACCCCTGAGCTTTCATTCTTTCTCCTTTTTCCATGTGTGCCCTCTTGATCTTCTTTGTCTCCGTCAGTGAAGTACACTGTTCTGCTGGTCTTTGCTGATCTTTTTAAATTAATTTGAAATACTCAAGTGTTTTTGCCTTGTCCTTCATCTTCCTGAGTATTTTGGTGTAGACTCTCTACTATATTTGTTAATCTTATTTGCACAACATCCATTCTGTTAACATCTTTGCAGAAGAAGGGTCTTCATAAGTATATGCAGTGTGCTGCTAGGGACCCCCTACTACCAGCGGAACACTTGGACACATCCTTTTAGTGCTTTTGTTTACTTATATTCATATTTTTGAGCTCCTGCACATAGTGTACATACCTATTTTGGATTGTACATGACATCCTTGCACTAAGGCAAAGTACACATGTTCCCCTGTAATGCTCAGATATAACTTCAGAAAAGTCACTCTGGTAGTAAGGGACGATTACGTTTAATTGTTTTGCAGCACAAACTGTTGAATCTCCATGGTCATCAGTTGGGTTCTAAAAGGAGCAGAATGCAAATGATTATTGTTGTGAACTGTGAATGTTGTTTTTTTCATCAAAAATGAACTGTGTTGTCCTTATAAGTAGCATAGTTGTGGTTGTGTTACTGTGGAGTTAGTTTGTATAAGTAAGGTGTGTGGAGGATGTGGAGGTGCTGGGGTCATAGGTGTCCTGCAAAATATTGTGGCATAGGCATGTCTCTTTTCGGCTCTATGTTGTTTTTAAAATGTTTGTATTACTTTGGGCTTGAGTCTTTTTTTTTTTTTTCATTATTTCATCTTGATAAAGTTTCAAAGGGGATGTGTTTTGTTGGCTTTGGTTAATGGATTTGATGATGTGTAAAACTAAAATTTATGAATTTGTATAAGCTTACATTTCGTCAGCATTACTATCCCCCCATGCAAACAAATGCAAATTTCTAATGGTGATGCACAAGTGTTGGCTGGTAAGTGCCTTCTATATAATCTGTACTTTAGGTAATCTGTATAATTCTGTATGCAACTTAAACCATTAGTTGCTGAACTGCATTTATTTTTATATTTATTTCAAGTTTGATAACTAGGATAGTCCATCTAGGCTATTAGCTTCTTTTCAGTAAAGACCCAGGAAGAAAAGCTCCACAAAAAAGTTATATTGACATCAAAAATTATGCAGTTACAGTTACATAGATAGTTCCGTTTGTTTTTCATGCACCCCTGAACATTTGGAGCAAGTTGGTTAGTTGTGGTCTGAATATCAGATTTTCAGTAAATAAATGTTTAGTTTATGATTTCTTACACATTTTAGAAAATGCTTTACTTTTGATGCAATTTGTTAATTTGAGGTTGCATTTGAAGTTTAAGCACAATGTCTTCTTTTTTTAAACAATAAACATCTTTATTAAATTAACATGTATGACATAGGCAGTCTTACATTTATATAAATGAAATTATACAAGGACTGGCCATTAATATTCCAAAACGTGCACGCTGATTGGCCAGCCCAACCAGTGTACCCATTGTAAATCCCAGAATATACCAATGGAAAAAGGTCCTGCCACCCAGACTTCATTTTGCTTGTATATTCTATAACTTTTATTTATTTCTTCAATAAAAACTAAAAAAAAAAAATGTGAAGTCCGGACTCCGGACATACCAAAGAGGCAGCATGGAGGAAATGCAAAGAAATTCAGGTATGTTATTTAAAACTAAAGACACGTACCAGATTTTCTTTGCATTTCCTCCATTTTGTCTCTCTCCTACCCCTAACGGAGCAATGGAGACTTCTTTTTCTCTGTTGCTCCCTTTTCAAAGCATTGATTTACTGGGTGTGGGTGAGAACGCAAGTCCCATACGCATGCGCAGTACATCAGTACAAGGCAGCAAGATACCAACAGCCATGGAAGGACAGTACGGCGCTGTTATACAAATGCATTATTTAAGAAAAGTAAGTATTTTTTTTCTTAAATAATGTCATTGTATAATAGCAATAACTGACTCTGTGGTTGTGGTATATTGAAATTTAGCCACGGTAATCACTTGGGCTTCGCCCTCTTGATCAAATCATGCCAACCATGGGTAAATCTTCAGTATACCATACCATATCTTCAGTTATTGCTTAAATAAACCATGCAGACCTAATCTCAGTTGCAGACATTATACATTACAAACCATGCCAGCACAACTTTAGCTGCAAACATTGTACATCACTTATAATATATCCAGTCATTGTCAGTCAAACATTACATAGTTCATTCAGTTCCTGCCTTCTTTTAAACCTCGTCCCTTCTCTGCATGTATTGATTCCATGTCCCATTTTTTTCATATGTAATTTGGTCCTACCTTTTTCTAAAGATTCCAGATACAGTTGTTTTATCTCTGTTACTATCTTCGCTACTTTTAGTAAAGTTGGTTTAGACTTTGATTTCCATTTTCTAGTAATTGCTTTTTTGGCAGCCACCGTAATTAGACTCAGCAAGGCCTTACTACATCTAGGGAATTCCAGTTCTGTATCATAGCTCAAAAAAAATATTTCCTTAGTTACACCAATTTGCTTACTCAGCACCCCTGGTAGAGCAATCTGCAGGGAATCTTTAAAGTCTGCCACCTCATTACACTCCCAGAAAATATGTTCCCAGTTTCTTCCCCATCACACCTCCAACATTTGCTGTCTACCTGTGGAAAAATTCTTTGGAGTCTACTTGAGGTATAAAAATACCTATGTAAACACTTCAAGCAAAAATCTTAAATCTTCTATACTTTGTTGCATACTTGGGAGAAGTACATGTATCCTACCATTGTTTCTTTGTGAATTGCTTATCCAATCTCTTTTCCCAATCCTTTCTAAATTCCTCTGATTGATTCTTATAGTTATCATGCAATATTTCATATGCTCTCGTAATTACTTCTTTCTTAATGGCAGCTCCTCTTCTAGATTCCACTAGAAACTCTACCAGTGCTGGTCTTTCTTGTAGGACCCCCCCATTTCTTTCTCTTTGCCTATACTCTTGTATCAGTCCTTGGTAGGGAAGCCAGTCTCTAGCCTGCAGTCCAAATAAGTTCTTGACCTCATCCCATTCTGTTACCTTTCCCTCCCTAGTTATTTGCTCCCAATACTTTGGTTCCTTTGCCTGTTTTCTCCAAAAATTCCTGCCCCCCTTTTCTATTGTCTGTATCCCTAATTGCAGTCATCCTTATTGGCAGAATCTCCATTTTCCATTCCCATGTTGGTTTAGTTCTTGGAATACTTTCTGCTACTTTATGAATATAACATTCTGTATGATTATTGTTGTTCTCCTTAAAGGTCTACATCCAAAATCCCAGTCTCTCCTTGTTTCTTGAGCAATCCCCCCTGTTTCATCATCATCTCTTTCCGCTGTGAATTATAGTTTTCTGCTTGTGCAATGTATAGGAGCCTTGACTGTGTTGCTCTGACATACCTCTTCAAATTGGGTAATCTCAATCTACCATATTCTATTGGAAGAATAAGCTTATCCCATTTGACTCTTGCCGTCTTCCCCTCCCAGATAAAATTCTTCAGCTCTTTATTAATTGCTTTCCACAACTTCTCCTCTGGTTGATAAAAGTATGCATGACCTTTGTATAAAACTAAAGGGACTAAAAACATTTTTACTGCTTGTATCTTACTATTGATATCCATATAACAGAGTTTCTATTTTTGCAGTTTTTGTATTATCTTTTGTTTAGTCTCTTCCCACATATCCTTAGCTGCCACATTGGAATCAGTTTTAATCAATACACGTAAATACTTCATTTTATCATGTCCCCATACGTATGTATATTGCTGAAACAATTCGTGTGTGGGTACGCTGTCACCTTTGTTTTAGCTTTATTAATTTTGTATCTGGAAAAGATGTGAAACTCTGAATATGTTCCACAGCACTGTAATGTCCCTTTCTGGTTTTGTCCTGTGTAAAATAATGTCATCTGCAAACAGAGCCAGCTTTTCTTGACCACCATATCAATTCTATCCTTGAATTTGAAGTTATCTCTCCGTCTCAGCTACTGAGCCTACAGCACATGAGTACCCCACTGGGGACTTTTCCTTCATTTTTTTTTGTTGCGTTTCCTTTTTGCATGTCATCCAGAAAGGGAAAATGTGAGTACGGGAGGCAGATTCCCCATAAAGATAGACACAACTGCCTTTTCTGCCTAGGTGCAAACCACAATCTCACACTTTGTGAAATTTGTCAAGTTTTTCTCCTCAAGACCCTTCATAATCATTTGTTATCTCTTTCAGTTTAGAGAATCAAAATCTAAAGTTGCTAGCCATCTGGACATTCATCCACTTCTTAAGAAGTCCAAAGTCAGATCGTATGAAGATCCAGGGGACCGTCCTGTTCTAATGCCAGCTCCTTCTGTTGCAAACTAGTTCGAGGCCAATACAGGGTTAGTTATCCTTATGTCTGCTGATGGTGAACATATGATGTTAAGTTGTCAATCTCGCCTTCATTCTTGCTGGATGGGTTTGGAGCCGATCCTCGGCTCCGACTCGGCACTTGCTAAGCTCAAGAGTCACTTCCACCAGCTCGAGGCAGCCCCATATCCCATGATGCAAGGCAGAGATTACCTAGATCTCGTTTGCCGCTTCGCTCATGAGGTAACTTTTTACCAGCTCCTGGTAAGTGAATTTTTCTACCTTTTTTTTCTGAGACTTTAGTCCACCCCAGTACTTTATATTTATATATATATATTACTTTGTTAACTTCCCGATTCACTTAGCACTATTCCCGTTAGTGTCCCGTTCCCTTTATTCATATTTTTGCTAGTCGGGCCTTAGGTCTTTACCCCTCCTATATTTTTCCTGTCAGGGTTTGTTTGGGTGTGTCTGTGTTTTTTTCCCTGTACTTGGTTTTGTTAATCTAGTTTAATTTTTGGACTGACTGTGTAGTGTGTGTGTGTGATTAGGTACTCAGTCATGTCTAAAGAGGCTAAGGTCTCAGGCTTCAAGAAGTGTGACTCGTGCTGCCAGAAGATGTCTCTGACAGACGGTCACACTTGTATTTATTGCCTGGGACCTCTACACCTGCAGGACTCCTGTGCTATTTGCCACTCCTTCAGCCAGAGAGTCCTGCAGGAACGTAGAAATAAACTTATTCTCAGGGGCTTATTAAAGCCTGAGAGCTCCCCGGCTAAGTCCGGCTCGGGGAAGCCCTCAAAGCCTCCCAAGGCCCAGGTTTCAGTGTCCAAGCCTTCAGCCTTGGCTCCGACTCCCTCGGAGTCGATATCGTCTTCGGCTGGAGCCGATCCTTCCTTCTCTGAAGGTTCAGTATCGGCGCCGATACTCTGCCTGTGTCGGCTCCGGCTGGAGCCGACACATCTCTGACCCACCTCGGAGCCGACAAGTTGTCGGCTCCAACTGGAACCGAAGGTTCTTCGGCTCCGATGGCTCCGTCGAGAAAGAGATCCAGATCTCCGTCGCTGGAGTCTATTCATTTGGCTCCGGCCTCTCCCTTACTTTCGGAGCGGAGCCATCGGAGCCGATCCTCAAGGTCTTCCAGACTCTCAGACCATGACTTGGAGAGAGTGGTGAGTAGACTGCTGAAATCACAGGCACTGGCCCAGATACTTCATAGCCCATCTCAGCAGACGATCGCTATTCCACACCCTCCAGAAATTCCTCCTTCGACTCTCCTTCAGAGCTCGGAGCCGGAGCTTATTGGAACTGTGACTGTTGGTGCTTCAGAGCCGATACCACTCCTTTCGGCTCCGTCGTCTTCAACTCCTATCTCCTCCTTGAGACCGTCCTTGGAGGGATCCGGTCGTCGGGCTTCCCTTGTCGGTTCCGAGGGGGCGAGTGGCATTGGACCCTTGTCCGACCCCGTTCTCCCCCTCGGAGTTTCGGCTTTGGTAAGCTCGGCACTGACATCTGCTTTGGAGCCTTCCCTTTCGGTGGGACCGGGGATTTCTGTTTCCTCGGAGCGGGAGCTCTCGGTCCTCCCCGGGAGGGGAGCCTTCGAGGTGATGAGGAGTGTACTAGCCCCCGAGCTGAGTCAACAGTCGGTCCCTTTAGCTCCTCCCTCTTCAGTGCCTGTAGATATCTCTTCCCACTCTCTTGCTCCCAGACCCAGAGATCCATCTCCCCAGGTTTCCCCATTGGGAATACCTTCCTCTTCCGAGGTTTCTCCTGATTCTTCAGGGGAACCCCCACATAAGAGGACTTACAAGAGGAAGCATTTAGACTCCCCTGAGTCTACGACATCAGATACCGACTTAGATGAGTCGGAGGGGTCCCCAAGTTCCCCCTCTGAGGATGTCTCCTTTTCAGACATTCTTGAACTCCTGAAACAGAGGGGGAACTGGCCCTCCATTAACCCCTCCGAGGATGAGTCGGTATACCTGGAGGCTTTTGGATCTTGACCCTCCACCTCCTGGGTTTCTCCGCCTTTCAACCCCCTCATGGACGTGATAGCTCGAAAGGCATGGGCATCTCCTGATTCTGTGGAACCAGTCCCCAGGAGGCCTTCTAAATTTATCACGGCCCCACTGAAAAACAGTTTCTCACCAAAGGTGTCCCGGTTGATGCCATGGTGGTGGCGGCCGCCACCAAAAAGGAACTTGCAGATCCTTCCGTACCGGTCCATTCTCCTAACAAGGAGTCTAGGACCATGGACAGGTATGGTAAGCGGATGTTTTCCTCAGCGACCTTTGCTATGCGTTCGCTGAATTATCTGTCACTTCACCCGACTTCAAAGAGATATCCTCAAGGAATTGGGTGAGGTGGTACAGGATCCGTCAGCTGCTGGGGCTCAAGAGAAGATTGCCTCTCAGCTGGGAATCCTAAATTCCATAACTAACTCCTCCATGCGGCTCATTTCTTATGCAGCCGATGGAGCGAGTAGAGCTGCAGGCACAGGAGTGGCTCTCAAACTTCAGTCCTGGATGCGACTTTGCAATTTTGCAGACCCCTTTAAGGCATCCTTCACAAACTCTCCCTTCGATGGGACAACTTTGTTTGGACCTCAGGTGAAGGACACTTTGACCAGGTGCGAGCAAGACGGCAAGACTCTTTCTGCCGTAGGAGTCCGTTTCTCCACCCCTTCAAGGCCTTACCCCAAAGGTCAGAAGGGAGGGAAAATGTGGTTCCGAAAATCTCAAGGAGTCATGCCTGACGCACGTGGTCAGTTTACCCCCAGAGGCAGAGGTGGTAATAGCAACAGATGCCGCCCTGGGGCAGAGGGGGTCCGCAGAACCAGGGCAGCAGAGAGCCTCTCTCTGACAAGCCCTTCCAGCATCCCTGAGGTGTTGCCCGACTGCCCACCCTTGGAGGCAGTCGGGGGGAGATTGTCACTGTACCCAGAAGCCTGGCTTTCCCTTTCTCAAGATAAATGGGTACAGTCGATCATATCCGAGGGTTACAAAATACCTTTCGAGAAAAGCCCCTTCCCTCAAAAAGGATCCCTTCCAGACGTTTCACCCGGTCTAAGGGAAATTGCAAAGCTAGAGGTTTCAAAACTTCTAGAGAAAAGGGCCATCCAGCCAGTTCCAGCAGGCCATTTAGAATCCAGAATCTACTCAAGGTTCTTTTTGGTCCCCAAAAAGACGGGAGACTGGAGACCAATATTAGACCTCAGCAGACTAAACAAGTCTGTCAAAAAGACGAGTTTTCGGATGGTCACACTTCAATCGATTTTGCCCTTTCTGGACAAAGACAACTGGATGTGCTCTATAGACCTTCAGGATGCGTACTATCACATAAAAATCCACAGACACTCCAGAAAGTTTCTCCGCTCTCGGCTGGGGACCAGTCATTTTCAATTCAGAGCCCTGCCCTTTGGTCTCACCACAGACCCCAGAGTGTTCACCAAATGCATGGTGGTGGTCACGGCTCACCTGAGACGTCAGGGATTCCAGGTGTTTCCGTACCTAGACGACTGGCTCCTCACAGCCACCACCAGGCATCAACTTCTCCAGGCCAGGGATTACACTCTATGACTCTGCAGCCAGTTAGGGATTTCTGTCAACTTCGAAAAGTCTTTCTTATCGCCTTGCCAATCTATTACCTTTAAAGGCGCAGATCTAGACACTACTCGGATGTCAGCAAATCTAACAAATCAAAGAATCCTGGATATCCAAAATCATGTTCGGATCATCCTATTCAGCAAAAAGGTACAAGCCAGGTTGGTCCTGAAAGTGTTAGGCCTAATGGCAGCTGCCATCACACTTCTTCCTCTGGCCCGCTTTTACATGCGTCTCCTACAGTGGATGTTGTTTACCCAATGGTCCTTCCAGCAGTTGCCCATGCGTCACAAGATCCTTGTCATCAGGGCAGACCATTTGTCCCCCTCGGCCCCGGTAGCCACGGTCACTTCGGATGCCTCCCTGATCGGGTGGGGGGGCATTATCAGGGCAGGATGGTCCATGGCACGTGGCAACCGTTTGATTACCACCTGCATATAAATGTCCTAGAGATGAGAGCAGTGCTTTTAACGTTGCAAGTCCTCAACGACTTTCTTCCTTTAGGAACTATCGCAGTTCACACGGACAACATGTCCGTAGTATGGTATATAAACAAACAGGGTGGGACCAAGTCCTATTCTCTGTGTCGAGAAGCTCTCAGACTTTGGCAATGGGCGATCTCCTCTCAGCGGTTTCTGATAGCAATGCATATCCCCGGGAAAACCAACATCATAGCGGACAGGTTGAGCAGAGCTGTACTCATGCCTCACGAGTGGTCTCTCAAACAATCTATAGCGGAAGAGATTTTTCAGAAGTGGGGCCCTCCTTGCTGCGACCTTTTTGCTACACCCCAAAACAGCAAATCCCCAGACTTCTCTCTCTTTCCACTTCCAGGCCATCCCCCCAGAGACGCTCTAACCCAGGATTGGCCCCGGGGACTTCTTTATGCTTTTCCCCCTTTTCTGTTGATTCCTCAAGTGCTTCAGAAAGCTACCGACTTGAGAGCCAAGCTGATTCTCATTGCTCCTTACTGGCCTCGACAAATTTGGTTCCCGTTTCTTCATCGACATCTCGTAGTGCAGCCTTGGCATCTGGACCCAGTTCCAGATCTTCTGACCCACCAGTCGGGTCAACTGCACCGGTCCATTCATTCCCTCAACCTCACTGCTTGGCTGCTCCACTTTCTTCCTTAGCCAGGCTTCCTATGATCTCTAATCCCGTTAGGGATATCATAGTAGCTTCTCTAAAGTCCTCTACCAGAAGGATTTACTCTAGCAAATGGCAAGGTTTTTCCTTTTGGGCAAGGTCTAAGAACATAGATCCCTTTACTGCCCCTATTCAGTCAGTTTTGGACTTCCTAGCTGAAATTTTTCACTCTGGTTCTTCTTCTTCCACAGTTAAAGTCCAGCTGGCAGCAATCTCAAATTTTCATGTCGGATTTGCAGACCAGAACATTATGTCTCACAAACTTTGCAAAGCCTTTCTCAGAGGGATCTTCCTACTTAGACCCCCTGTTATGGATCCTCCACCGCAGTGGGATCTAAATTTAGTGCTGGCATCCTTAATACTTCCCCCTTTTGAACCGGCTGCTACATGCTCGTTAAAATTTCACTCTTGGAAGACACTCTTTCTAGTCGCTATTACTTCGGCTAGAAGGGTGTCTGAACTTCATGCTCTCTGTGTTCGTCCCCCTTACTTGATCTTCCACAAGGATAGAGTATCTTTGAGAACTAATCTGTCCTTTTTGCCCAAGGTTGCTTCTAAGACAAATTTAAACCAATCTATTGATCTTCCAGTATTTTTTCCCAATTATTCTGACAGGGCGGAACAAAAATTGCATTGCCTAGATGTTCATCGCCAACTCAGATATTACTTGGACAGAACAAAGCAATCTAGAAAGTCTGATCAGCTTTTTCTTTCTTATGCTGAAAATAAGAAAGGTCTCCCTGTTTCTAAGGTGACCTTATCCAGATGGCTGTCTTCCACTATTTCTTATATTTATCAGCTTTAGGGGCAAACAGCTGATCTCAATACCAAAAGCACATTCTACCAGAGGCCTAGCCACATATACAGCCTTTCAGGCTAGACTACCCTTAGACACTATTTGTGCAGCAGCCACTTGGGCCACTCCTCATACCTTCATCTCACATTACAAATTGGATTTGGCCTCCAGGGACAGGGCGAGTTTTGGTTCCACAGTTCTCAAGAGTCTGTTCCATTGAGCCACCCAGGATAGAGGTGCTAGGGACGCGGTCCCATCCAGCAAGAATGAAGGCGAGATTGACAACTTAACATTTAGAAGTTATGTACCTACCATAATGTTCCATGTTAGTTGTCTTCTCTCGCCTTCTTTCCTGCATCCCTCCCTCCTGTCCCTCTAGCCTGGACAGACCTTGAACTATCCTCTTCTCTGGGAGATTTCTCCCTTGGACACCAGTTAGCTCTGCACTTAGTTACCTGGGTTCCCCTTACAGTTTTTTCTCAGGTTAGTTGTTCTTCTTCCCTTGGGGGAAGATAGTAGGTATTTTTTCCTCTAGCTACCAAACGAGATCTGGGTAATCTCTGCCTTGCATCATGGGCTATGGGGCTGCCTCGAGCTGGTGGAAGTGACTCTTGAGCTTAGCAAGTGCCGAGTCAGAGCCGAGGATCGGCTCCGAACCCATCCAGCAAGAAAGAAGGCGAGAGAAGACAACTAACATGGAACGTTATGGTAGGTACATAACTTCTAATTTGCCACAGACAGGAAGGGGAAGTTGCATCTGATTATATCAGAAGGACGTAGGGAGGATTCCCCAGATAATTGATAGGAAAGAAGCCCCTGGTTTCTTTATTGAAGTATGACATTGTTCTTTCCCCCATCTCCCCCAAGCTTGTTAGGGCAGAGGTTCCTCTCAAGAAAAAAACTGAAGTTTAAGCATTTAACTCCTGTAGCCAAAAGATCTTCGTAAAGAGTAGCAGAATTTCCCTCAGGGTCTTTTCAAAGCTATTACGACCTTTAACCCCCCCCCCCCAATAAAAAAAAGATTGTCATTGCCTTGTACTGTTCTGTTTCCTTCTATTTCCTCTAAAAGGCTTGGAGAGTGTGATTCCTCTGATGAAATGTGTACTTTGACTATAGGGAAGAGTCACTAGTATATTCTTCTCAGATTCATTCCCCTCTTACTTTAGGGTCAGAGAATGACACTTTTTCTCTTGAATTATCCTCAGACGTCTGGTCCTAAGAAACCCGACAGGTTTTACAAGGTGTCTGAGGCTCAAAAGTTCTTTTATAAGAATCCTTCCTCTGATTCTGCAATAATTTCTCTTTTTACTGACAATCCTTCCAAGCTACTGACTTCCTCTGTCTATCCCAGACAAGGGCAGTAGGGCCATGGACAGGTGTAGGAAAAAGGTGTGTGTGTGTGTGTGTGTGTGTGTGTGTGTGTGTGCGTGCGCGTATATATATATATATATATATATATATATATATATATATATATATATATATATATATATATATATATATATATATATATATATATAAATAACAGGCTCAGGTGTTTTGATTGACATGCCTGACTCTGAAGCTAAGACTTCTGCCATTTTCTTATTGAGCTCTGCTTTTCATGTGGCTTGCCACTCTAAAAAATACAGCTATGATATGCTGATGCCTCTTCTTGGGTGGCTGTATCAGGGTTTGTTATACAGAGGTACTCCAGGCTTAAGTTGCAATCTCTTCCTGAAGATATGAAGGCAAAGTTATTGGATTCTCCTTTGGACACCCAGAAACTGGTTCTGCTGCTGCAGAGCTTTCTAATACTGTACAGGATAAAGGGAACCCTCACATTGCTGTTTAATACAATGTCCTTTTCTATCTCTCATTGACACGGTCCAACTTTTTACTGTTTGTTTTTAACACTGGCACTTCTGTTTCTGTGTCCTGATCTATTAAGACATTTTGTTTACCTTTTGCTAATCCTGACTGTTTTCCTGCAGGGCTCATTTTGATCCCACTCAGCTGTACCTCACTATGCTTGTCTTCATTTTGCTTCCCACCCTATCCCCATTCCCAGCCACTGCTGGCATCACCTCTTTATACTGTGCCTATCCCCTCATCCAGATTCCAACCTATAACAAGACGCCTCAATCCCCTTACCTGCAGCAACATAACCATGTTACAGTTAGCTATACTGGTATATCTGCCTGCCTTAACTCATTAACACCAATATGGTGTGGAATGTCAAACCTCTGTCAGCCTACACACATCTTGCATTCCAGAGCATTTTCTGAAACATAAACTTAAAAAGCATATGATAAACAAATGAAAATATTGTGTGAACAATAAATGCTAGTAAAACTGCACAAATAGTAATGTTATCAGTAAGAAGTATTTTTTACAGTGATAATACTCAGTTCATTCATATTCTTTTCCATAAATAATATTATATTATCATAATGTACACAAACCAAAACATTTATTTGTTGTATACTTTTACAAACAAATATTCATATCTTGAAAACTGTACTACCTAGACATATATTGTTAAAACATTTTTGTTAACCAGACATAACGTTTCACATGATTTGAAATTCTTCTATAAGTGCATGTTTTTTGAGATATTTTGACAAATATGAAAACGTGCTTGACTGTATAATTAGCAAATAGTATCGGGCATCTCTCAAGATGTGCAACTTACAGTGGCATTATCAACGTTAGTTTCTTCAGCAAGGTTTGATTTAATGTCATGCAACAGTTTGTAAGTCACTCAGTTTTGAAGTATTAAGAAAATATGGAAATGTTGCTTATTTTCATAATTATAAGCAAACAGCAATATTTCCAGAATAGTTTGGTGTTTCACATCATAGACTTCAATAACATGTAGGTCTGTCAGTTTATAAAAATATGAACATAAATTTGAAAATATGAATAAGTGGCAAACAAAGGTTAATTTCTCCATTGCAGGGCATGCTCAACTAATAGTCTTAGTGTCATTTTGTAGTAACTCCTTGCCCTTTCTAGTACTGCCTCTTATTATCTGGTAAGTCACTTAGTTGAAGAAGCCAGACCCACAATCTAATTTGGATGCCATAAAACAATAGTAGTATGACCTGGAAGTATACAAAAAAAGTCATTTTAGGGTTGAATGAGTTAATCTCTCACTTTCTTTATTTTAAGCACAACATACTACACTACTACGATTCTACTCAAAGAAATAAACCTCATACAGGTCCCCTCTAAATCTTTACAATATCTCTAAAAAATCCCTCAGTATGGTGATGTCCATTCCAGCCCAAGTCCTGAAGACTCTCCCAATTAATCTAAGTAGCAGGGGACCATTCTTTCAAAATTGTGAATTAACTAACCCTCCTTCAGCTACCACCTGAAACTATACCTCTTCCCAGCTGTACTGTTTTATTAAACAGCCACCTGTCCATACTAATAAAACTAGCACATCAACCCCCTCACCCAGTCATTCTCCCATTTCTCTTCCAAAAAAATTGAATGCCTTGTTATCAACCTTCGTAACATTTGTAACAAAATTACAGAACTGTATCCCCGGATGTCATGGCATAGCAGTGATATTGTTGCCATCGCAGAAACCTGGCTTAAGTCTAACATTAAAGATTCTGCACTGTTCCCTGCAGGCTACAAAATTATCAGAGTTGATAGACCCCACAAGAGTAGCCTTTATCCAAGTTCATAAATCTCTTTCCCTATTCACACAACATCCCAAAATTTCAAAATGAAATGCTAGTACCACTGCTAAAGCTTATCAGTAAAAAAACAGGCATGTTTTGTCAGTCTTCATGTCATCTGGAAGTAGTATAACAACTTTAGAAGAAATACTCTGCTGGACAACTAATTATATGCCATATGAAAAAATCATACTAGGAGATGTAAATACAGACTGACAAAACTTTACATCAGACTTTTTCTCAGCTAGTATAAACATTTATGGTGAAACAACTTAGGAAAACACACACTAGATTTAATAATACCAACAGAAAAGGTACAATTTTAGACTGTATACTGGTCTCTGACCCATAGCAATATTTACTACCTTTGGATCTTGTCTAAACTCATTTAGTGACCACCTGCCTCCAGCTTATACCTGTAGAAATACCACTCACCAACTTAAAACAACCTGCAGCCATTCTAAATTCAATAAATACTCCTTCATCAATACCTTTAAAGCTTTTAATTGGTCTGTCCTGAGAACTCTTCCTCTTGATGAGGTAGTCAATACTTTTAATACCTTATTCTTAAATACTCTTAACAGCCACATTCCACTCTGCAAAAAAGGTGAAAATGAACCACTCAGGATATCTCACTACCCAGACAAAAACTACAATGTCTAATGGAGACAAAGCTTGGAAAGCATAGCTTAAACTTAAAACTCCCTATAACCTGCAGTTTTTTTAGAGAATTGTGCAATCTGAATAAAAATCTAGTTAACCTAGATAAAAGCAATATTACAGCCATCTACAACTTCAACAGAAAAATGACCCAAACAAAATTCTGCACATAAATGCATAATCTGTTACATCCAGGTTCAAACAAGGACCCGACCCTTCTTGTAATAACTCTCCACTAGAAATTGTATCCTTATTCAATACCTACTTCATAGAAAGCATAACCTGCCTAATTAAAAACTCTTCACCCCCATTAAGTGCTTTTACCACCTCCACAATAGCACCCAGTCCTAGTAATTCAGCAATCAATAAGTTAGACCAAAACCAACGTTCTCCATACACCGTACACACTGCCACTTCCTTTACCCCCACAGCATCCTCACATGAGCTTTATTCACCCTCTATATCAATTGCTAGAAACTTCCACTTAGGACCTCTGTCCACATCAATGATAAAACAACTTCTACTTAAACTCAAACCTTGCTCCACTGATGCTGACAGCCTCCCACCTGAATACCTAAAGATAGCTGCTAATGCCATTACATACCCAGTCTTTATCCTTATCAGTAGATCAATAGCTGAATCCTGTCTACCCTTACTGTGTAAATAAAATCCTGTATTATCCCTCTTCATAAAGGTGGCATCTTGACTTAGGTCTCTATCTTGCAGCCTATTGCATTATTATCACCTCTCTCAAAAATTCATGAAAGATGTATTCATAAGCGACTCCTCCACTATCTTCTACAAGAATGGTTCCTAACATCCACTGAACATGACTTCTGCCCAATACACAGTACAACTCCTGCCCTCCTATCATTCACTGACACCATAAACAAATAGAGGGACAGGGTCAAGCTTGTTTCCTCCTTATTCATTGACCTATCAAAAGCCTTCAGCACAGTTTCTCACCCTAAACTCTTGTATAAACTTTCTCAGATTGAACTATTCCCTTCTTCATTACCATGATTCAATACCTATTTAACTGACAGGCTCCAGTCTGTTAAATGACAGAATACTCTTTCCCTTCCTGCAAGTCTCCATTGGTGTTCCCCAAAGCTCTGTTCTTGGTCCCCTTCTCTTTAATATCTTTTTCAATGACCTCTGTACCTCTGCAGAGCCAGCCTCTCTTATACAGTATGTTGATGATTCTTTGTGTATATGTGCAACTAATAACTTGCCTCAACTCCTCCATATCACACAAGAAGTTGTTTTCCTCAGTCGAGAAGTGGCTTCATAATGCCCAGCTACTATTCAACCCAAAAAAAAAATACTGCTGTTTCTCCCCACATCACACATGCCTGATAAGTGAATTTCAAAATCTTTTCATTAAAACTGAAATTCAACTAGCCTCCCATACAGAACTACTTGGAGTGACTATAGATGAGAACCTTAAATTTGACCTGCATGTTCAAAATAAAAAACGATTCACCAAAAATTAAGAATGCTCTGCAGGCATAAAACCTTCCTTAGCAGTACCAACAAAATCAGTCTTGCTACTACCTACCTTCTCCCATCTCTGTTGTAAGGTGCACCCATCCTAACTGACCTTTAGGTTACAGTTAAAAATAAGCTGGAGGCATGCTATAATAAGGTTGCAAAACTTGCCACCAACAAACAATACTGCAGCCACCACTGTATTGCCCTTAAGGCTTTGAACTCCCTCGAACTGCCCCACCACTTAGATCGCATACCGCTTATCTCCACACGCAACATTATTCACAAAGCCAATGACAGCCCTGCTTTTACTCCTATTCTCCATTCCTATCACCCTAATCGACTATTTTGATTTAATGAGCATCATCTTGTCATTTAAAAAACCCAGAAATCCTCTGGTCAACTGAAATATGGAATGCTGTCTGAAAATTAGATCTACTTCTAACCTCTCCCAACAACTTCTAAAAGACTACCTAAATTAAACTTGGCTCTACTCTTGTACTTCCCCAGGCTGAACTAGTCCCTCCCTCCTTCAACCACCAGCATGCTTGGTTATGTTCAGAAAGAAGAAATTAACAAAATCTATTTCTTAGACAAAGAACAAATATTATTTTGCTTAGGCTATGTTATCTAGTCATCTCTGTTTCAAAGAATGTACTCAGTGTGCTTAATGTCATCTCTATGAACTGCAACTTGTGAATGCTTTATTTATTGACAGTGTTCTTTTTCAGTTTGTTATAGCTGTCCAAATATTTGCACTATGTATGTATAGGTTCACACTGTATGAACTGAAGCTAACTTTTTACTTAGTCAATATGTCACTCTTCAGTATTAGGCTTTGTATTAATAAATTGTAAATATGTGAAGCTTTTCCCTCCAGGCCTCCACTGAAAATGGGATATCATTCCAGTTGGACTTTTCTGGTAAACAGATGTCAAATAAATAAATTCCTTCCACCCTTTTCAGGGAATCCTCACCCATCACATTGCCAAGTTCCTCTCTTTCCTCCTATTCTTTAGGACCTTTTAGCACAGGGGAGCTATTTAGCCCATTCTTCCCTCCCAGAGAGGCACAGTATTTGGTTCCAGAATGTTCTTGGTTCCCAGAAAAGTGCTGTTGGAGGCCCATTCTGGATTTGTCCTTTCTTGACACTTTACTGGGAGTCCCTTCTTTCAAAATATTGCTTCTCCAATCCCTGTTTCTCGTGCTGCTTCCTCATGCCTACCTGGTCTCTCTGGACCTGAAAGATGCTTATCTCCATACAGGAGATATGCTCATCCTTTCTTCAGGAAAGTTGTAAAATTCTCTGCTTCTTTCTCACATTATCAATTCTCTACTTTGCCTTTTGGTCTTTTTATAGCACCAAGGCTCTTTGCCAAATGTCTGGCTGCAGTCATTGCCTACTGCAGAATCTATGGTGTCCATATTTTTCCCTATTTTGGAATACCATCTAATTCAAGCCCTTTTCAAAGACATGCATCTGGAGCATTTCTCCCCGGGCCTTCGCTGAAAACAGGCTCTGTGGAACCTAGTCTGACTTTCCCGGTCAACAAATGATAAATAAATAAATAAATAAAAATGAAATAAAATTTCTCAGATTCTTCTACAGAATCTCAAAATTACCATGCTTCTGATTTGCAGTGTGGGGTTCACCCTCAATCTCAAAAACTCTGTTCTGACTCCGTCACACGATCAAGTTTTACAGGGATGCAGGATTCCAACCCTACCTGTGATGTCTTTTCTTTCTTTTCACAAGTGCATCTTCATGACAACTTTTTCTAGTCTCTTTTTCCTTTAAAATGTGGTGTCTGCAAGAGAGTTTCTGTGAGCCCTGGAGTACATGGCTTCCACCCTTCTATGGTTCCTTTCACCAGACTCCAAATGAAGACGTTTCAGTGGTATCAGAAGACAGTTTGGCTATATCATTGTCATCCTCTGGAATATCTTATTCCTCTCTTGCCTTGTCTGAAATAGGAATTTCTGCGATGTATTCATCAGGTATCCCTGAATCCAGGCCTGTCTTTTCAAGCTGATCCCCTAGTCAGAAGCTGTATACAGATGCTTAACATCTGAGTTGGCTTCTTCCAGCTACATCATGGTCCATTGAGTTTGGTCACGACAACAAGTGAAGAACCATACTAGCATCAAAGAGATGAGAGCTCTGCTTTAAGCTCTTCAAGTCATGCATTCCATCTAGGTTCTGGGTCTTCTCAGGATTTTACTGACAATATCACCGAGATGTGGTATGTAAACAAGCAAGGGGGCACAAAGAATACCTTCTTTTCTGATTAACTCTTCTTGTTTGGGAGTTTGCTGTCAGCCATTACCTGATCCTCTATATCACAACACTAGTAGCAGACAACCTGAGCAGGTCTAGGGCAGAATCTCATGAGTGGATACTTCAAAAGGAGGACTTCCTAGACATTATCCATTAGTGGGATATTCCTCAGGCAAATCTTTTGCCTCCCCTCTGAACAGGCAACTTCCCAGTTTTTTTTTTTTCAGAGTGCCAATTCCTCTGACTTTTTAAAACAGATAGAGGAACAGATGATAAATCCCTCAAATTCCTATGCAGCTTCCTCACAAACTTCACTGCTGTAAATAAACCTGTGGACAGACAATTCCGTAGCTGAGTGCCCAGTCAGACCTCAGGGTAAATTGGATGCTATTGTTCCCAGCATGTGGTATTGACCCAAATAACGAATCATGAAGTATATTATGCTTTAATGTGCCTTACTGGATGCAGTAAATTGTATGCCATAAAATAAATGATGGTCATAGTATGAACCAGTGGCCAAAACATTCAGGTCAGAAGACTCACTGAACCCCCAACCTTTACTTTACCCTTGTACTTTGATTCATCATATAGTTGCCTCAAGACTGCTTTAATCAGTCTTTTCAGTCTGGTAATAGCTACTCACCACTGATACATGTTGCTTCCCACTAACTCTACTGAAGGAAGAACAGAAGGTGATATGGTCAGCCAGGACCCTATGTCATACATGTCACCACCTTTTCTTTCTACTGTAGAGCAACAGTTGCCACCCAATAGAATCTCATGCCACCTTAGTCTTGGATGGCACAGTGCATCCCTCAGCATTATTAACTGACACTAAAACATGGCATCAAAGGTGGTAGCATTATCTTTTTGTCCCACTTGCACCTGAAAGGACCAACCTACTGTAAGAAGTAAACTGTGTATAATAGGAATAATTCCCTTACTGTAAAACAATGTGGACATTAATCTGATTTGAATATACACTATCCACAACTAAAAAAAATCACAATGTCTTCACATGGATAATGTTTCTTTTTTCTCCATAACCTGCACAAGAACACCTCAAGTGGTACAGGTCTTTTATTTTGGCCTACCTACCACCTGTTCTTTTGACACACTTTTTAGTCACTTTCACATCTCATGAAACATCAGTGTTTACAGTAATCATTTCTCTGCTATGTAGAGAAAGATGAGAGCCTACTGCAATGTACAAAGGGGTGCTGAAAAGTTTTAAGCCTGACCAAGAAAAGAAAGATGTGGAGCCATGAAACTTGCAAGTTATTCAACATATTCTCCCAGAAGTTCAACACACTGGGCACATCGTGTCTGAATTTCTGTAACCCTGCCAAAAAAAAAGTCTGAAATCTGGTCACTGAAATGATGCTCCCCTGCTGCAATCACGTCCGAATCACTAGAAAATTAATGCCTTTTCAAACTATTTTTTAAAGTGAAGGAAACAGGAAATAGATGAAGCAAGATCTGGTGAGTAGGGTAGATAGTCTATGCACTCAAACCTCAGTTTCATCAAAACATCCATCGTTTGGCCAGCCACATGAACAGGTGCATTTTCTTGCAAAAGGAGAACTCCTTTCCACAGCTTCCCTCCCCTTTTTTCTTGCAATGCCTTCTTTAATTGGCACAGCAAGTTACAGTAGTATCCTGCATTAACTGTTTGGCTCCTTGGAAGATGGTCATTACAACACCTTGCTGATCCTCAAACACTGTGGACATGACCTTTCCTGCTGACTTTGCAGTCTTGAACTTCTTTCGCCTTATTGAACCTGAGTGCCGCTATTGCATGGACTGTTGTTTTTTCTCAGGATCATAGTGGTATAACCATGTTTCATCAACAGTAACTAGTCATTCTAAAAAGTTGGCACCAGCTCAACGAAAATGCTGCATAATCAACTTGGAAGTATTCACTCGACGTCTTTTCTTGTTGGCATTCAAACATTTGGGCACCAACTTGCCTGACAGCTTCTGCATACCCAGCTGCTCATACATTATAAACCCAACACATTCCCTGGATATTTGTAGTGTCTCCGCAATTGTTTGACATTTGCTGATCTGCCAGAATCAGGTCATGGACATGGTCGACAATTTCAGTCGTTGACACCGTTTGAGGCCTCCCAGACCTTGCTGCATCTTCGGTCTCGAAATCTCCACGCTGAAAGTTTGCACACCACTTCTTCACAGTTGAGTAAGAAGGGCACTTGTCACTCAATATTTTCATCATGTATTCATGGATTTCCTTTGGAGTTTTCTTCTGCAGGAATAGGAATCTCATGATGGCTCAGAGTTCCACATTTGAAAATTCCACACTTTTTGTCAACACTGTTCAATCAGTGATCTGAAACAAAGTCAAAACATAGAGTTACGATTCTGCAAATTGGTACTTTGCAAGATGAAATAATCCTCTTTTCAGTTAGAGAGGCAGAATAATGCTTAGAATTTAGAAAGTTGGTCAGGCTTAGAACTTTTCAGCACCCCCTCGTAGCAAATGTCTTACTTCCTATGGGTAACTGAATCATTAGTACTGCAAGATCAAAAAAAAAAAAAAAACACTTTATTCAGCTTCTTTTACTGTATTTGTGTTTCCTCCTCCTGCTCCATTACTTCATCTTGCTTTTTCTGCTACTTGCTGTAGCTTGTTCTCTAAAGTGTTCAATTGGATCTTTTCTGTTGCATTTGTTCCTGCTTATTTATAGCCTGTTTAAATTGTGTTATTCTAAGCCTCTTAGTTTTAGTTTAAGCACTTGGGATTTAGGCTTGCCCCTTAGCTCTCCCTGGCCTTCTCTCTCAGATTCTGAAAAATATGGATGGACAATTTCCTACAGTTTCTTCTGCCAGTCTGGTTGATATGGGCATCCTGAGACAGTGTAGCAACTGCCCAGACAACCACCTACTTCTACCACCTAGGAACACAATTTGCGAGAGATGCAATTACATTAGGAACCTAGAGTCCATGCTCTCTCCCCCACAAGCCAGTATATCTGGCACTGAGTAGGTTGCCAACACAATCACTACACCTCAAACACCACCCATACCTACACAACACACACCCACATATGTGGAGGTCCTCAGCAAAAACATATGCCAACAAAGGAGACCGCTTAGGCAAAAATACATGCTATCGCCACAGCCCTCCACACCACATAGCACACATAGTTCACACACCTGTGTCTCACAAACACTAAGGCTTAACCATAAACCCAACATATTAGTCATAGGAGACTCCATTGTGAGGCACAGATGTGTCTCTCACTAGGCTGGATAAGGAGAAAGTCATGGTTAGTTGTCTGTCAGGGGCCAGAATCCACCATATCCCACACAGACTCAAGTCTCTCAACTACAGGTACTGTTATGACTCTGTCATAGTCCATGTTGGTGTGAATGACTTGAGACCTACCTCCCTTGACTATATGAAGAGAGACATTTTTGAACTCACTAAATATGTCCAAGACAGGTGTGTCCCTAGCCTTAATTAGCATTCTACCATCATCCAGAATGATACCTCAATACAAATTGAAAATGATTGACTTTAATAATTGGCTTAGTTTCTGGTGTCATTCCAGAGGGATCAAGTACCTGTCAACCTGGGAAGATATGATCGACAGACCACGATGCTTTGCCAAAGATGGCCTGCATCTGTCTTACTTGGGCTTCAGGGTTCTGGCAAAGCACTTGCCTCCCCCATAGTGCCTTTTTTTAGAAAAAGTGATGAGGTTAAAACTACCAACATAAAAATTTCAACAAAACCCAAATTAAAGGTCATCCTGCTAAATGCTAGGAGTCTAAACATGAAACTGCACTCATTGGAAGCATTCTTAACCCAGGAAAATGCTGACATTTGTGCAGTCACAGAAGCCTGGTTCAAAGCTGCGGAAAGCATCCCAGCCATACCTGGTTACTCATCCTGTCATACATTCAGACCCCAAACTGTGGGTAGTAAAGCCAAAGGAGGTGGAGTTTCAATATTTATTAAAGACATGCACACCTCCAGGCCAGTCAAACAGTATGATGGCACAGGAGACACTCCAAGTGCAGTTAACCATTAACAAGACCCCTATACAAATCATAGCTAGCTACCAGCCTCCAAATCTGACTCAAGATGCCCAAACTGCCTATCGAGACCTCTTCAAATCTATCAAGATTCAACCCTTTACCCTGATCCTAGGTGACTTTAACTACCTAAACATAGACTGGAAGAAGTACTCATGCCAGAACAAAAATGCTCAGAGATTCCTCGATTTTGTTAATGAAAATGCTTTGGGACAGCTAGTCGATACCCCCATAAGAGGGGATAATATCTTGGACTTGGTGTTAACCAACATGCGTAACCATTGCAGCATCCCTGCAGTATCATCCTCCCTTGTAAGATCCGACCATAAAGCGGTCACATTCAAAGTCACCATCTCCCCTAACCCCCCTCTAGCTAGGTTCAAACAAAAAAACTTCTCCAAAGCTGGTATGTCATCATCATCCTGTTTGCAGACACTATAGCATGGATCAGCAAGGATGTGGGGAGAACTGTGCTGCAAAAGGACTGTTAAATGTAGAGCTGTGTATTACACATTGCAGAATGTATTTATTTCATTACAGTTTACTTGCTGCTTTTAAGAACTAATCAAAACAGAAACACATAATGTGTGTATGAGTTCCAGCCAAACATACTTAAGGCACATTGCCATATCCTGTCAGTTTGTAATTTACTGTAACATTCCCATTGCTACCCTACCGAAGGTGCTTTATAGTCCAAACATAACGTTTCTTCTTTATTTTTGTTGATACTTTTATCCCTGATGTGCAGTTTTATTTAATTTCTAACATATATATATATATATATATATATATATATATATATATATATATATATATATATATATATATATATATATACTGGCTAACTATAGTTTTTAACCATAATTTCATCTTTCCTCCCATGTATTGGAAGTCATGAAAAAAACATGTTTATCCTGCTTAAAATGATTTATGCCCCCTCACCCCTTGTCATGAATGGGATTTCATGTCTGCATTTTATAATAATTTTTATCAACACAAGTATTTTTGTCCATAATATTGCTTCCTCTAAATACTTCTTTTATTTCAACCTCCACCTCTGGCTCACCACTTTCACATTAGTGGTATTCCAAATAATGCCTCCTTTTCGTTCCTATAACTTTTATAACTGCATGGGGCTGGTATTTTTCTGACACAAATTTTAACACTCTCTTTGTCTAACTTTCATTAATAAGTAATTCTCTTACTTTCTGCCCGATCTGCATTTTAATGTAGAAGTCTTCCTCCAGCTTGTTTAGGCCTCTGCTTGACCATTTACTTCTACTGCAATTCCCATCAGCAGACAGCTAGAGTAGATAGAACCTGTTGAGAATTCATTAAAAAGTCATATTTTCAACACTATTTTGCTGTCAGTAGAACATTTGATGCAGAGCATCAACCAGAGTTAATTATGTTGCAGAAGATGGTCATCTTATCTTGTAAACTGATATTTGTGTAAATTATTCTTTAACTTCCATCCACCTCTGAAAATGCTGTTTGATCACACACCACACTCTTTTTCATATTCTCAGCACCAGTTGAATTAAGATCCTTTAGGTTATATTTCAAGGAACCCAATAGTCTCCCAAAATACTTTAGCTCCTTAATGTTTACTGAACTTCAAGCTCATCCTACTGTTTTTTTTCCCTTATTTGACTTGAAATGTATTTTTCATACCTACTCTGCTGGCTTTTATTATCCCTTCCACCAGTAACATAGAGCATCATTTAACTTTAATAGGTAAATGTTTAATTTCTTCCCATACCTATAAGAAGGGTTTTGCAGCATACTGAATTGCTGTATAAAGTCTAAAATCCTACAATTTCATCTCCTTTATCCTTCCAACTATCTAGTCAAACCTCAGTTGTCAATGTTTAATAGCTTAGTCACTCACCCAGTTAGCATTTCTAATATTCATCTTTCATTTACATTTTTCTTACTTTCACAGCAAGGCTCCAACTTAACACAGGAGTAAAAAAAAAATATATATATATATATATATATATAGAGAGAGAGAGAGAGATAAAGGGAGAGAGATTAAAGAAGTCGGTTATGAATTTTCTTTAAGATATTGTACACACTGTCACAAACAAGTATTTAATCCCAACTGCCACCATATTTTAATGCATGATGGTCAAAGGCTGTGTGTTTTAAGTCTTGCACCACTGCCATCAATACTTGAAGTGCAACAAAAGCAGCAGGATTTGACCCCCACCACTGGTAATCATTAAAATGTATTACCCTTTAAAATACAAAGGACAGTTGGCTTTCATGGTACAAAGTAAATGTTCAGTGCTGCTTTAAGTAATACTCAGACCTGCCATAGCCAAGTAAGCTTCATGCAGCAGAGCTACACATCAGATTTATAAGCACTGTCTTCTCAGGGATTCACTCACCTCAGACTGGACCCATTGCCTTTAAGTGTAGTTTTACCAACAGTAATTTAACATAGACCAGAGTTATTTTGCACATTCTCAGACACACACACACACACACACACACACACACGCACGCACCATTCAAAATATGTTGGAGAATGGGGTAAATGACTCTTCAAGACCAATTCCCTCCTCCCTAATCTTCAAAGCACATTGACACTAGTTAGAAGCAGTAAAACAAAAACACACCTTACTGTCTGTTGTTAAAATAAACCCACCTTTAAATAGTAGCAGTTAGCTGTAAGCAGTCACCATTCCAGAGACGCCAAACAATTTTTAATGCAGGTAAAATACATAAACCCTTATATAAATAAAACAAACAAAACCATTCAGAGTTAATTTAATGCAATTATTTGCCTACAGTAAATAAGCTCAAACATTTTATTTCCAAATAAATGTTGGACAATAAAAAAGCTTGCTCTTGAAATTGAAAATAAAACATTCATAGAAGGTCTGTTTCTGGATGATGATGTACTGTACCATTGCTGTTTCTGGATTTTCTGTCTAAAATAAAATTTCATATTCCTTACAGGTGATATGCCTGGAACTGTAACCCTAAGGGTGTCCTTCAGCAAAAAATGCAATAACTCATGTAGCGTCTGTACTTCTGTTACTTTTTAGATTATCAGTCAGTCTCTCCATTTATCATCAGTACTTTTCTTGCTATTTAACTCAGCAGTGAGTCCCTCTATTTATAAGTCATGAAACAGGATTTCACATGGCTTTTGAATTTTAGAAGATGCTTTCCTGTTTTGGCAGTTATAGTCCAAACAGTCTGCTGCCCAAGTAAGATGTCATCCTGATCAGCTACCAGATTCTTATATCATTAAAGTACTGATATTCTGCATCCTTCTAATGTGTCCTAGCATTACAAAAGTAGAAGTTTGATAGCCACACATTTACATCAGTTTAGAATAAGTGGTATAATTCAGGCAATCCGCATCTGACATTTTGGACACAACATGGATTTATTTAATGTGAACAGACGTCTCACCAGTGTCCCTTGATCAGTTTAATGTTGATTACACACCCTTTCAAATGCATTCATTAATTTGTTAAAGTTATTCTCATCTTTGAATGAAGAAATAATTTAGCATTTTGGCATCTAGGGTTTGACTACACCCTTTTACTGGCATGCCTTTGATAAATGGCTAGCCTCGTGATCTCATACAAGGTGCTACTTTTCTTGATATCCCCACCTGCTGCCACAGTTAATATGGAGTGGTCAGGGACTTTGGTTTCTAATGTCTACACTACTGCAGTAAATCTTTGATGTGCAATGGAACCAGCAGTATGATGGTTTGGTTCCCACTAGTGGTACCTAATAAAATACAAAGAGCAATTGGCCTTAAAAGTATATAGTTAATGTGTACTGTTGCATTGGGCAATAGCCAAACCTGCCACACCTAAATAAGCTCCACACTGCTCAGCTACAGTTCAGTACCTTCCAGAGAGGTCTTAAAAGCAGTAATCAAAACCATTGTTAATAGAATTATTTTGTGTATGCAAGCATACAGGCACATACACTTGTACTTTATATTTTTTTCAGAATGGACGTAAATGTTGACAGTCCAGTACCCAACTCTCTTCTTTCCAAGCTTTAAGGTATGCAGACACAATACAGTTATCCTTTCAAGGATGGACACCAGTCAGTTTGCTACAAGTATAAAATGCATAAACCTAAAATATTAATAAATAAAATATCAGCTACAAGCATTCGAACATGACCAGTATATTTCTTTGCTTGAAATAAATGAGCTCATGAATTTTCTTCCCAATTAATTATATAGAAAAAGAAGGTTGCACAAGACAGTAAAAACAGCATTAGAAAAGAGCAGAAAAGAAAACTACTTAATGCCTAAACTAGAAACTGTCTGATTCTGGTTAAACATATACTGCGCTTTTACTGTTTCTGTATTTTCACTCAAAATGGAATGTCAGACTCCTTTCAGGCAGTGTGAAGCATTAGCTCTGACTCTGTTTCCTCCAGCAAGCAAAGCAATAAGTTCTCTAACTTCTGTACTTGTATAACTTTTAAATTAACAATCAGTCCTTGTATTTATAAGTCATCAAACAGGGTTTCACAAGGTTTCTGAATTTCAGATGATGTCCTTTCTTTTTCTTAGTGAATGTCTGAGGTGGGGGGGGGGGTGGAGCAGGTCAGCAACCTACTGATATGGTATCATTATGTGACCTAACCAGAATCTTCAAACAGCAGATTCTGCAGTAGTTATCCCAGGCAAGAGCAAGACCTGGTTCCATTTCCAAGCTGCAAAACATTTTTACAATAGAAAATAGTTGTTCAGCATTTTGTACATTTTTTTCGTAGGTTCATAGGTTGATACTAGGCTATCTGCCCTAGGGCATTTACAAGCCTAGCCAGAGTGTGTTTGGCTTTTGCCACCCTTTTAGATTTGTAGACTGTGCCTATGAATAGTAGGTCACAGAATGTAGTCCTTTCATGGTTAGTTTATTGTGCCTCTGTCTAGCAGGGACCCAGAAGTGATCCCGGGGGTATACTTACGATCTCCCATCCACTCGTCAAGATTTCTCTTGAAGAGGGTCAGTGAGGGGCTCTGCCTAACCTGGACTGGGATTTTGTTCCAGAGTGATGGGACTCTCTGGGATATGAATCTGTCCGTCCAGCATGTCCTATTTATTTCTGTGCTCATGTCTAAGTCTCTAGAACGTGTAGCTCTAAGGGATTTGGATTTCTTGAGATGGAGCATGTCCATTAATTCTGGGTTGGACATGGCTTTATATGCCAGGCACAGATCGCCTCTGAGTAGGCAGTAAGCAACTGAGTAGAGCCGGAGTTTCTTTAGCCTAGTTGCATAGGGCATCTGTTTGAGTCCCTTTTTCCTCTTGGTGAGGTACTTTTGGGGTCTTTCCAGTTGCTGCAGGTGTCGGGTAAGGTACATCCCAAATTGGGCATTGTATTCAATTATGGGCCAGATGAGTGATGAGTAGAGTGGCACAAAGACCTCTCTTGATCTGGATGTGAAACCTTTCGTGATGAGGTGGGCTATATAGAAGGTCTTTCTAACCACTTTGGCAACGTGATTGTCAAAGGAGAGATTACTATCTACTTGGGTCCCCAAGTCCCTAATTACTTCCTCCGTACTTGGTGTGTTGCCTCCTATGTGGTAGTCTGTGGGCACTTTGTTTTTCCCAAAAGGGATGACTATGCATTTTTTTGCATTTAGCTTTAGGCCATGAATCTGGCACCAGTTATCTGTCTCTGTGAGCCCCTTTTGGAGTATGCTTGTGTCAGCCGGGGAGTCTGTTATGGCTCCTAGTTTGCAGTCATCTGCGAACTTTGTCAGCCATAGTCCTCCCGTGTTTGCCTGTACGTCAGAGAAGTAAATACCGAATAAGAGAGGTCCCAGGACTGAGGCTTGTGGAACTCCACTTGTAACTGGTTTAGAGTCTGACAAGGCACCTGCAATTCTGACCATGTGGGTTCTATCCCTGAGCCAGTTTGCAACCCATCTTGTGACATAGGGGTTGACATTTAAGCTAGTGAGCTTATTTATGATACCTGAGTGGGGTATTGTGTCAAAGGCTTTTGTGAGGTCCAGGTAGGCTGTGTGGACCACTTTCCCTTCGTCTGTGGCCCTGGTAATGGTTTCAAAGAAGTCGACCAGGTTCAAGAGGCAAGACCTGCCTTTAACAAAGCCGAACTGGGTAGGATCCAGTGTCTGAAGGTTACCGATATCATTGTTTATGAGTTCCATGATGATACGCTTCATAGCTTTGCAGACCAGGCTAGTCAGGCTTATAGGGCGATAGTTTCCGGGGTCCGTTGTGGCACCTCCCTTGTGGAGTGGGACCACCGTTGCTGTACACCATTCTTTGGGTACATATCCTGTGGTAATGCTGAGGTTGAACAGGGACTTAAGGTGAGGGTTTAGCTCATCTTGTAGCTCGTGTAAGACGCATCCCGGGACACCATCTGGTCCCATTGATGCTGTGTTTTTTGCTTTGGAGATGGCCGCTCTCACCTGATCATCTGTGATGTCTGGGAGGTTACACTCTGTTGGGATGGAGATTTGCTCTTTTGGGGGGGATGGGGGAGGGGAGAAATTTGCACTGAATCTGTCTGCCAGGATGTTGGCAATGTCTGTTGGTTCAGTGTATTTTTTGTCGTTTTGCACTAACTCGGAGCATATCTGTGAGTTGCCGCCCAGGTTCCTGACATAACTAAAGAATTCTTTGTGGTTGTCCTTAGTATCTTGTGCAATTTTTCTTTCAAAGCTGGCCTTAGATGATTTTATGAGGGATCGTAACTTCTTGCTAGTACTGATCAGAAATGCCTTCCCTTTTTGGGATCTTGTTCTATCATGTAGTAGCTTTCTCCTTTTGTTGTACAGTTTATTTATGGCTAGGGTCCACCAGACAGGTCTTCTGCCTTTGGAGGAGTGAGTCTTGGTTTTATTTGGGATAGCATGATCCATGCATTCCTGTAGGTGTCCATAGAATGTGTTTGCGAAGGATTCTGCGGTTTGAGCCATGTTTTCCACTGGGCCAGGGGCTTTGAAAGTTACCACCTCAGTTTTGAGAAGTGTGAAGTTTGCTTTTGAGAAGTTCTTCACCGTGGTTACCTTGGCTGGGGGTGGGGACGGATATGGATGTCCAGTGAGATTAATTTGTGGTCTGACCTTACCTGTGAGGGGTATATCTCTGGTATGGAACATAGAGTCCCTATGTTTGTGATGACCAGATCCAATATGTTTTCCCCTCTTGTGGGAGTGTTGACCAGTTGTTTCATAGCATTTGAGTTTATAAATTCTAGGAACCTTTGGGCAAGGGTGTGTGGGCTTGAGTAGTTTACCCAGTCAGTTTTTGGGTAGTTGAAGTCACCCAATATGATGGTGTTTGTAGAGACTTTCATGTTCTCCAGTGTTTTCAGGAAGGCTGAGTGGGGTTCCTGAGTTTGGGAGGGTGGTCTGTAGCAGACTATAAACTGAAAAGCAGTTTTGCCCACTGTTAGTTGCACGTGGATGGTTTCTCTTGTTTCTTGCAGTGCTACTAACCTGGAGGTGTGGGTATTTTTGATGTATATGGATACTCCCCCTCCTTTTGTGGTTCGGTCCGAGTTTTGTGGCTGGAAAGCATGGTATGAAGTATAACCTGGTAGTGCTGGGGTGCTTTCGGGAGCCTTGAACCAGGTCTCCGTTAAGGCACAGACATCGATGTTCTCCATACTGAGGAGAGTCTCGAGTGCGTGCATTTTGAGGTTTAGACTTCTGGTGTTGAGCAGCATTACCCTTAGTTTCTTTTTGTATTGTCTATGGAGGTGGGATTGTCTTTTGAGCCTTGCCTAAAAAAGGCACTATGGGGGTGGCAAGAGCCTTAGCCAATATTTGAAAGCCCAGGGGTGACAGGTGCAAGCTATCCCTAGCGAAGCAGCGTGGTTTGTCGAGCATGTCATCCCAGGCTGA
This sequence comes from Protopterus annectens, assembly GCF_019279795.1. NCBI lineage: Eukaryota > Metazoa > Chordata > Ceratodontiformes > Protopteridae > Protopterus > Protopterus annectens. The sequence goes on along the minus strand of NC_056747.1, from coordinate 625,125,443 downwards.
CAAGACACTGGATCCCCTTTGAGTGACACCAATATTTTAACCAATTGTTAAAACTTGACATTTTTTTTTTATACTGTGGCATCATTCTTGGTGAGGGTAAGATGCTACTCAAGGTCAGGGTCATACCAGCCTGGGCTTACATGATCAGAGAGCTCCTCTATGTCTCTTTTCATGTAGTCCAGGGAGGTACATCTCAGGTCATTCACACCAGCATGGACAATGACGGAGTCATATTTGTACTTGCTTTGGAGTGACCTGAGTGCGTGTGTCATGTGGTGGATGCTGGCACCCAGCAGACAACTTACAGTGACCTTCTCCTTGTTCAGCCTGGTGAGTGGGACATCAGTGTGTCTGACTACAGAGTCACCTATTACAAGTGTATTTGGTGTGTTATTTAGCTTTATGGGCTGGGACTGTGTGGCACACTGACTTTGTGGACTATGTGATACGTGGGTATTGTTGTGGGGTGGCAGTTGCTTGGTGGTCTGCTTTGGAGGTCTCTGTTGCTTAGGCAGGTTTTTATTTAAAGCCTCCGAGTATGTTTTTGTGTGTTTATGTGTTTGGTTTGTTTTTTCTATAGGTCTATGTGAGACTGGATTTGTGATGTGTGCAGTTACCTTCTTCTCCTGATTGACTGTGCTAGTCATGGGTCGAGAGAGCTCAGCTTCCAGTTTGGCAATATAGTTGCATCTCTCACATATATTTGAGCTTGTTTGGAAGAGAAGAAGGTTGTCTGTGTACATAAGGCAGTTGTAACACTGCCTTAATATTTCCATATTTACCAACTGGACTGTAGAGTACACATGAAACTGACCTTTGGACATGTCAGAGGATATTTGTGATTTCTACTTCTGACTGTTCTAGGAGGATTTCGAAGAGTATAAGAGAGGATTTAGTGCTTTAAGTTTCTTCTAAGTGCAGGTGAGAGGCTATAAAGTGAGAATAGAGTGCTTCTTTAGAGATACAGATCAGTTCCAAGGGAAAAAGTGAAGAGCACACTTTATGGAGCCGGTAATAGTTTAAACCTGTTTAGGCGGCGCTGCCCGATGCTGTGCTATGCGCAAAATCGCGCTGAAGTGGGTTTTTAAACAGGGGACTTGAAAGAGCTAGGAAATAGCCCAAAACGGCCAATAAACAACAAGATCTTGTGCTGAGGTCACTCCTCCAGGGACAGATAGGCTGCTCAAAGCTCCCCACTCCCACTGGTGAACAAAGAAACTTCCTTCTATCCAAGTAAGGAAATGGGCAACACAGGAACTATTCTAAAGTTCAGAATACAGCAATACCTGTATTAGGGACTATTCTAGCGCAGAAATATTACACTTCTAGTAAAAAGTCAAGTACAGTGCAGCTGCAGTTACCTTTTAACTAATAAGGTGCACACATTGTACTTTAATACACATTTAATGCAGCTAGTGCACTTTCACATATTTTCTTTGAAAGAACAGTTATAGGTTTCCAGATTGTTATACTTCATCTCTTAACAGACTGTAACAGTAAATTTCCAACCATACCTTCTGTGTGGAGTCTGCATATCCTCCCCGCAGTTGAGTGACATTAAAGACATGTAGGTAGGTGCGAGCATGGATGGGCGTGCCTTTGTGGAAGGGTGGGCGTCGGGCTGGCAACTCGGCACCGTAAAAATCCACTGCCAGTCATGAGCATATTCTTAAATATTTGTTAAACCAAAACCAATACCAAACAGCAACATTTGTATAACCACTGATGTGAAGTTGTTCTGTCTCGGTGTTCATTCTTTGCTGATGGGTTTGGAGCTGATCCCTCGGCTCCGAGTTAGCCAATTGCAAAACTCGAGGTCTTCAAATAGCTCAAGGCCAAGTCCCTATCCCATGATGCACCTGGAGTTACCTCACATCTAGTTTGTCTCTGCAGTAGATCGGAGGTTCTGCTTTAGCTTGGGCCAGTAAAACTGTTTTTTCTATCTTTTCTTCTAATATTTACATATTTAGATAGTTTAAATAGCTTAGATAGTTTATTAAAGCTCTTACAGCTTTATAGTGTGTGTTACTGTATTTTTGTCCCTTCCCTTAGTGTGTTTTAAAAATTTTCTAATTGGCCTCTTATTTTAGGCCTCGTTTAAACTCTTTGCTAGTTATAGAGTGTGCTTAGCCAGTGACCTTTTGTCACTATTTTTTGCTAAATACTTAGTGTGTAGTGTTTCTGTGCAGTGTGTTTAGCCTTCAGTTTTTTAGAAAAGTCTTAAATTTATAATTACTGTTAGAGTTTTGTTATTAACAGTAATTTTATCTGACTGAATATTGCTTAGGATATTTAGATGGTTTGTTATATTTTAGCAGTTATCTTCTCTTTTTGTATAGCCTGCTCTTATTGGGTGTTTAAAAAGTTGTGGTGACAGTAAAGGTTTTTCCTGTCACATTTATATTTCTCTGTGTGTGTGTGTGTGTGTGTGTGTGTGTGTGTGTGTGTGTGTGTGTGTGTGTGTGTGTGTGTGTGTGTGTGTGTGTGTGAGACTTAGCCTGATTTTCTTAAGGTTTTTGGTAGTAAATTACTGCTAGAATTGTTTTGTGTGACAGTAATTCTTCGCCAAGATTTCCATTGGCTGACCAAGACAAGCACCCAAAGTGTGGCCAAAAGATGTCTGTAACAGACAGCCACATAAATTGTGTATACTGTCTAGGAGCCCTGCATTTGCAAGACAGCTGTGCAATTTGTCATTCTTTCTCCTCAAGGATCCTGCAGGAAAGGAAGTGAAAACTTATCGACAGAGGGTTGTTGAAACCTTCATTTCAAGTAGCTTTGAGTGACCAAGATGGATTCAGCAAGTCCTCAAAGTCTTCTAAGACTTCGGACTCTAAGAAATCTAAAAAATCTTCGACTTCGGCTCCATTGCCATTGGAACCAACAGTCTTTTTCTTTCAGACCCGGTCCCCAGTCTTGGAAATGGTGTCTGAAGCTCCTAAGAGTCCATTACTTCAGTTGGTACCACTTTCAGTGCACTCCTCTCGGTCCTCTATCAGCCTGTCAGATCTGGATGTGGATCATGTGGTGCAGATGCGGTTATTGTCACTGACCTTTGCAAAAATGTTATTGGCTTCTACCCAAATAGCTTCGGAGCCGAAGACCATTGCACCAGCTCAAACTATTCCTCCTCCGAGCCATGATGATCCTTCAGAGCTGGAGGAGTCAGACCTGATTATAGTGGAACCCTCAGTGCCAACACCTGGTCCAGTGTCTTTGGCTCAATGCACTCTGACGTCCTCAGTGCTGAATGAAAACTCTATGAGCCGACGCTCTCTGGTCGTGTCCAGGGAGAATAGTCAGACCAACTTGTTGGTTCTGAAGCTTTCTCTCGGGGCTTCAGCTCGGATGAGCTCAGCTCCTACCTCTAATTCAGAGCCCACTGTCACGGTGCCGGGGTGTCGATGGTTTTTTCGGATCCGTTGGTTCCCTCACATTGGAGCAGAGGTGCTTTTGATGCCATGAGGAGAGTCATGCCTCCAGAGACATCCTCGACCTCATGTCTAACTTCCTCCTCCCCCAAAGCACCTGTCTGCTTCTGGCTCACACATCCTGACCAAGCGTAGAGACCCAGAGCCTCAGGAAGCCCCATTGGGTGGCCCCTGCTCTTCCGAGACCTCACCAGAAGCTCCCACTGATGAGGTTCCCAGGAAGAGAATGTGTAAGAGGAAACATCTAGACTACCCTCAGGAGTCACTAACATCAGATGCTGACTTAGATTATTCAGAAGGGTCCCCACAGCCCCCTCTGAGGACATCTCATTCGCTGAAATACTTGAAATCCTTAAGCAGAGGGGTTACTGGCAATCCAAAAGCCCTACTTAGGATGAGTCAGTTCTCCTGAAGGCTTTCAGGTCTCAGCCCTCCACTTCTTTGGTGTCTCTGCCCTTCAATGAGCTGATGCAGCTGGTCTCACGAAGGGCATGGTAGTCCCCAGATACTATGGAGCCAGTCCCTAGGAGGCCTAATAAATTAATTTCTGCCCCCCTTGACAAATTTTAACAAAAGGTGTTCCAGTTGATGCCATGGTGGTGTCAGCAGCCACCAAAAAGGAAATGCCTGACACTTCCTCGTCTATCCATCCTCCTAACAGAGACTCTAGGATTATGGATAGATATGGGAAGCACATGTTTTGTTGAGCGACCTTTCCTCTTCATTTGCTCAACTATTTAACCCATTTTACCAGGTTACAAAGTGATCTCTTTAAGGAGCTAGGAGATGCTGTTCAGGGTACAGTAGCTGCAGGAGCTGCCGCCCAGCTTGATACCCTCAATTCTATAGTCGACTCATCCATGCGCCTCATCTCTTATGCAGCTGATGGAACAAGTAGGGCAGCGGGGTTCAGGAGTTGCTCTTAGGAGACACTCCTGGATGCGCTTGTGTTCCTTAGCTGGGCCCTTCAAGTCATCCTTCGTGAACACTCCCTTTGATGGCTTGTCCCTTTTTGGGTCTAAATTGAAGGAAACCTTAACCAGGTGTGAACAGGATGGAAAGACTCTGCCGTTGGGGTCCATTTTTCCACCCCTACCCGACCCTACCCTAAAGGTCAAAGGGGAGGAAAAATGTGGTTCTGAAAAGCCCAAGGAGCATTTCAGGACACGTGGTGAACCCCCCTCCAGAGTCAGAGGAGGGGGCAGTAATGGGAGACACCGCCCTCATGGCAGAAGGGGTCCACAACACCAGGGCGACAGAGATCACTTCTCTGGGAAGCCCTACCAGAGCTCCTGAAAGGAGGCCCGACTGTCCTGCTCTGGAGGCAGTCAGGGGTCACTTCTCTTTGTATCCAGACGCCTGGCTCAATATAACAAAAGACAGTTGGGTACAAAGTATCATTTCCGGAGGATACTTCATCCCATTTACCACACACCCTCCAATCATACGAAAAATCCCAGATGTTCCACCCAGTTACAGGGGGCAGGCAACAATAGAGGTCCAAACGTTGCTAACAAAGAGTCTTCCACCAGTCCCAGCAGACCAGACAGGATCCGGAACTTATTCAAAATTCTTTTTGGTTCCAAAGATGACAGGTGACTGGAGACCCATATTGGACCTCAGCAGACTGAACAAATGTGTAAAGAAAGAGAAGTTCCGGATGGTCAAGCTTCAATCTATACTCCCCTTCTTATTGGAAGACAATTGGATGTGCTCCATAGATCTCAAGGATGCGTACTACCATGTCAAAATGGCCAGGCCATCCAGGGATCATCTGCTCTTTCGGCTTGGAGCCAATCACTACCAGTTTTCGAGCCCTGCCCTTTGGTCTCAGTACAGCCCGCAGAGTGTTCACCAAATGCATGGCAGTGGTCACAGCTCACCTGAGGCATCTAGGATTCCAGGTGTTTCCGTACTTAGACGATTGACTCCTTTCCGCCACCACCAGGCATCAACTCATTCAAGCCAGGGAGTCCACTCTGCCACTCTGCAATCAACTAGGCATTACAATCAACTCAGAAAAATCTGTCTTGTCGCCATCACAGCGTTTTGTTTTTATCGGGGCAGAGTTGGACACCACCACCACACTAAGGCTTCCAATGGACAGAGTCTTTCTTCTTCATCAGCATGTCAGCGTTCTGATATCAAAAGACAGAGTACCAGCATCAGAAGTTCTGAAATTATTATGCGTGATGGCAGCAGCAATTCTAACCATACCACTAGCTTGTATGCACATGCAGATACTACAATGGCTGTTGTTCACTCAATGGTCTTACCAAGAGCTTCCCATGATTCACACTATAATGATCATAAATTCCTGCAAAAAAGGACCTTCAGTGGTGGTTGACTTCACTTCATGTCACGATAGGACACCCATTTGTGCTACCCACTCCAGCGGCCACAGTGACCACAGATGCTTCCCTGATGGGGGGGGGGGGATTTTCAAGGAAAGACAGCCCAAGGCACATGGACTGATCAAGAGACACATCTGCATATCAATGTCCTGGAGATGAGAGCAGTACCTTTGGCAATACTCTGGGTACAATTGCGATTAAGACAGACAACATGTCAGTGATCTGGTATTTGAACAAACAAGGAGGAACCAGGTCTTAACCCCCTTGTCGTGAGGCGGTCAGAGTTTGGCAGTGGGCTGTTTCCACCCAGCGCTTTCTGTTGGCAATGCACATCCTGGGGAAATCCAACATGATAGCAGACAAGCTGAGCAGGGCAATCTTGTTGCCCCACAAGTGGTCCCTCAAGAAAGAGCATATTCCACAGGTGGGACCAGCCTTGCTGCGGCCTTTTTGTCAGTCACATGAAAACGAAATGCAGAAGCTACTTTGCCCTGATTCTCCCTCTGGGAGAAGTCCCAAGGGATGCACTCATACATGATTGGCCTCTGGGTCTCTTCTGTGTATTTCCACCAATCCCTTTAATACCCAAGGTTCTACAGAAAGCAAAAACCCTGTGAAGGACCATCTTTCTAATAGCCCCTCATTGGCCTCATCAGATTTGGTTCCCCTTCCTTTGACTTCATCTTTTGGAGGACCCTTGGATTCTGGACCCAGTTCCAGACCTTCTGACACACTCGTCAGGGGAACTTCATCCCTCTCTGCAGTCCCTGAAACTGACAGCTTGGCTGCTCCAATTCCCATCATAGCCAGGTTCCATAACCTCTCCAATGAGGCAAAACAGATCCTTTTATCTTCTTGTAAATCTTCTACTAGAAAGCTATATCTTAGCAAATGAAAAGAATTTTCTATATGGGCCTCTAAACATAATATTGATCCTTACCAAGCTCCTATGGCCTCCATTTTAGAGTTCTTGACTATGATTTTTAACAAAGGAGCTGCAGCAGCAACAGTTCGTGTCCATCTCGCTGCTATTTCTAATTTTCATCTTGGATATGAAGGACTGAATATCACGTCTCACAAGTTATCCAAAGCCTTTCTCAAAGGCACTTTTCATTTTAGACAACCTGTGAAATCTCCCTATTCTCCATGGAATCTAAATTTTATGCTTTCCCGCATAATTCTTCTGCCATTTGAACCAGCTTCCTCTTGTGACCTCAAATTTTTGTCGTGGAAAACCATCTTTCTGGTATCTATTACTTTGCCCTCAGTGTGTCGGAGCTTCAGGCTTTATCCATCAAGCCTCCCTATTTGATATTCCATGCTGACAGTCTCAATTAGAACAAACCCCTCATTCTTGCCCAAAGTTTGCACTGAAACCAATCTTAACCAAATTATTGATTTGCCTGTCTTCTTCCCCAACCATTCAAACAATTTAGAGTATGTGCTGCGCAAACTTGACGTACACAGACAGCTCAGATTGTATTTGGATAGAACAAAAGATTTTAGAAAATCATACCAGCTTTTTGTTTAATTTTCAGACTCCAGGAAGGGTAGACCAGTGGCTAAAACAACTCTGTCTAAATGGTTATCTGATTGTATCACATTTGCTTATTCAGCTGCCAATATACCTTTGCAGCATAAGATTAAAGCTCGCTCAGCCAGAGCAGTTTCTACATCATCTGCCTTTTCTGACGGACTTCCCATTGATAACATTTGTGCAGCAGCCACTTGGTCAAAACCTCATACCTTTAACACTCATTACAAAGTTGACAAGGCCTCCAGGGACAGGACCTCCTTTGGATCCACGGTTCTGAGAAATATACTCCCGTGCGCCACCCGAGGTTGACGGTGCTTGGGACCGCTACCCATCAGTAAAGAATGAATGGCAAGATAGAACAACTTCACATAAAGAAGTTATGTACTTACCATAACTTTCCATGTGAGTTGTTCATCTCACCTTCATTCTTACGTCCCTCCCTCTAATCCCCTCCTGGCTGTTAGATGACCAAGATGCTGGATCCATCCTGGTTACTCAGTCCTTCTGTACCCTTTCTTGGGAGTGATAGAATGACATATGGTATTATTTTACGCAGCAACCAAGATCTGAGATAACTCCAGGTGCATCATGGGATAGGGACTTGGCCTCGTGCTATTTGAAGAGCTTGAGCTTTGCAATTGGCCGACTCGGAGCCGAGAGATTGGCTCCGAACTCATCAGTAAAGAATGAAGGTGAGAGGAACAACTCACATGAAACATTATGGTAAGTACATAACTTCTTTTTCTACAAATTGTAATTTTAAACTCATCTTACTCTCACTGTATCAGTTAGAATGACAATTTTATTAATCATTAGAAAAGAAAGGCTATTCTTATGAACCATTTAAATTTATGTATGCTATAACTTTACATTTAATATTACTAATGAAAAAAGAAAACTACCTACAGAATAATACATATTCTCTATATCCTCCATTTTACTCTCATTGGGTGTCTTTTTTCAATTGTCCCGGTCCCCTTCAATAATACACATCACACCAAATGACATTTGATGACCTTTATTAAATTTCCATAACATAGCTTTGATCACCAAATTCATTAATTACAACTATTCATGATATAATTGATTCTAAATACAACATAACATCCTTGTAATTTTAATCAGGGCTGCGTACCTACTCACCCTGCCCCAGTAAGCAGCATCCATACCTCTACTCACTTACTTTACTTATGAAGCAGCATCCCATCTCACTTCATTCACCATTCATTGTAATGTTAATCAGGGCAGCGTACCTACTCACCCTGCCCAACAAGCAGGGTCCATACCTCTGCTCACTTACTTTACTTATGAAGCAGCGTCCCAACTCACTTCATACGCCATCCATTGAATTACCTTCCACCAAATAAGCACCATCCTTATCTTAGCTTGCTTATCTATTCAGCAAGCTTCCTCCAACTACTCATTTCCTTTCCCCAGATCCTTGAAATGAACATCCAGACATCAGAAGGGGAACAGAAGAGGGCAAGCCTATCCCTCTTCTCCGCCTACCCCCATTGATAAATAACCCTACTTCCCACCAGCGAAAAGGGGGAGGATGGGTGGGTAGCAACTTCACGCCAGATGTGATTGTTTGACCTAACTACACTAGCCTAAACCTCTTAATCCCCTCCCCATCATTACCTCATTTCCTCCCAACCATCCCTGCCTCCACTTAACCCTTTCACCTCCCCAACCCACTTAACTCCCCCCAATATTAACCTATCCTCCCCCCTCATGAAGATGTCCTGGGACAACTTAGTTTGTTGCCAAACTTCATTTGTCCCGGTCCCCTTCAATAATACACATCACACTAAATGACATTTGACAACCTTTATTAAATTTCCATAACATAGCTTTGATCACCATATTCATTAATTACAACTATTCATGATATAATTGATTCTAAATACAACATAACATCCTTGTAATGTTAATCAGGGCAGCGTACGTACTCACCCTGCTCCAGTAAGCAGCGTCCATACCTCTACTCACTTACTTTACTTATGAAGCAGCATCCCATCTCACTTCATACACTATTCATTGTAATGTTAATCAGGGCAGCATACCTACTACCCTGCCCAACAAGCAGGGTCCATACCTCTGCTCTCTTACTTTACTTATGAAGCAGTGTCCCAACTCACTTCATATACCATCCATTGAATTACCTTCCACCAAATAAGCACCATCCTTACCTCAGCTTGCTTATCTATTCAGCAAGCTTCCTCCAACTACTCATATTCTTTCCCCAGATCCTTGAAATGAACATCCAGACATCAGAAGGGGAACAGAAGAGGGCAAGCCTATCCCTCTTCTCCGCCAACCAGCCTGTTTCCCCTCCCACCTACCAAAATTTCTAACTAAATACCCCCCATAAAAGAGGGGTTATGCCAAACATCATCCGGTGTGCCCATTTGTAAACCAAATCCAGTCCCTGTCATCATCCCCAAACCCTAACATACTAGTACTGAAACATACCAGTACTGAAACGAGCCTTATGAACCTAAATAAAATAACATTACCCGTGACCCCCTTGTACCGCACCAGAACATCCACTCCAACCAAATACACTTGTTCCACTCCACTTCTGTCAAGCAACTGACCAATGCTCCCTTTGTTAACTGTGTTCTGTGACCGGATTGCACCACTCTCGTAACCAGGACTTGTTCTGTGACTGATAGTCAAAACAAAACCAACCTGTTGATTCCATTACCTTCCATGCTACTTCCTTCAGGCCCCAAGTACTGCTACCTGCAAAAGAAAGAACAGTGTAAATTCTCTGCATACCAATCAAACTTCTTAATGACATTAGTCAATGTCAGAGCATGCCTCGCCCCTAACCTGCTTCTGCTAAGTCGCCCTATCTCCTCCACCTCAACCTAACACTACCTTAATCACCTTACCAACTATCCCACATGATTATTGAAACCCCTGTTAACAGGGGCTATTTATATCCAAGATGCCATGTACATTATAAACAAATCAGTATTAATGTCCAATCTTGACATGTCAAGCTAAAACATTAAAACATGTACAACAGCAACTTATGTGACTGTAATAGTCCCCAATCCCCCCCAACTAAACTGAATGAGCTGAAATGTGCACAGCCACAAGACTCCCCAACCGCGGAAATACCATATTTCCCTTCTCTCCCGGACTCCAAGCGCACTAGCCTTGTCATTAAATTATATCTAATCACTAACTTGTCTCCCTTGTCTATTGCTATAAGTATACCCATCCTTCACCCACCGATTGGTATATTCACATGGTAATATGCCTACTTGCCCCAATACTCTGAAAACCCCCTACCCCATTGCTAATCTGTTGCTCCTCCTATAGCAACAACCGGTCCCCTTTTGCCATCGATTGATCTACTAACTGCTGCCACTCTAAACTACCTTACCATGCTCCCACCCTGTAGAATAACCAGCTACCATCAAAATTGCCTTCCAGCGGTCCCCAACTGAAGCTAGGCCCGCAACCTCAGCACCTCCCTCAATATTACTAAACCATGTAGTGCCCCAAGACCGTCCATATCCAACTGCCCTGAATATTTACCTGCACCAAGGTAATCCTAATCCCAACAATCTATAATTGCACCCATGCCCTCAAAATCCCCGCTTAGCCGAAATACTCCATCAAACCTTATCCACCCATAAAGTCAGGTCCGTACTGCACACCTACCGGCCCAAATCATGATAAAATGTTGTCTGCGCTGCTCACTCCAAAACCTTATCTGATATACAACCTCAATAAAACTTGTTTACAATGGTTATCTCCCTAAAATATCAAAACCACTCTCCCTTTATATCGACATCTCATTAACCCTCTACCACAATTGGATGGCTTGAAAACCACCCCAGAAATCCCACCCAAGTCTTTACAGAAAACAATTGGCACAACCAGCTTATCCAGGCCCTAGAACCATTAACCTAGTTGCCATCTGTGATCCTGCCATCGTAGTGCTCCTCCCCCGAGAAAAAAGGAGACAGATTACCTATAACCCCATTCCAACAAACAACTTCCCTGCAACCAACACCCATTACCCTTCACTCCCCTATTATCAGGGCACTGACCATGGGTCTTCTGTTTCCATGCGTCTGTCACCTCTGTACACCATCATTGAACGAGTCTCCATCACCTTCCAAATGCCCTTCCTTCCAGTCATCGGCCAATACCTGCTCCATTTCTATACCTCGCAATCTGAAAAAGAAAACGAATTAAACAGTAGGCCTTTCAAAAGTGAACAGAGATGAGAATTTTAAACCCTCAACCTTGTGTACCTGCATCAGACTTAACACAGTGATCTTTCTTAGAACACAAAGGCTGTGACTGCAACCTGTGCTCAACAATAAGGTTACTGAGCTTAAATAGAACACTTCTTAAAATAGCGCCCCATCCTTCCTCGTAGGTCAACAAGTCAGCCCCTTCCCCCCTACAAGCTCTATACATCTTTTATACAACCTATAGTACTATGCTGTAATTAATCCGTTGGTTGATATGCTGGCCCTTCCCACTCAAAAGGTCCAAATGAACCTCATGACAAGAGGCCATGAACAACCAGAACAAAGCCAGCCAGACAGCACACATTCAACCAGTCATAGCCCCCCCTTCTCATACCCAACTTTCCTGCCCTGGGTGACCATCATAATTTACCGGTATTGAAAATGCTTCCCTCCTGGAGTAAAAGCAATTGCTAACAGTTATAAAATGTGCTGCTTCAGTTGTAAAATACTATCAACCCAATATCATTTAGATCTGGAATGCTATCCACATTTGTTATCAACTGCCATTCCCGTTCAAGCCCCCCCCCTCCCCATCATCTTGGTTCACCCCTCCCATCATCTTGTTTCACCATGTCCAAGAGAGAAAACTAGACTATTGATCTGGCTGCCTCTCAATAAGTTTACATCAGGCATTAGCTGACTGCATTTTAATGCCACAGATCCTTCCTATCAAGCTTGTCCTGGACTTCCACATACAAGACCGAGGCATGTTGTTTGTCTTTCGGCTTTTCCTGGTAAGGGGTCGCCACAGCGGAACTCTGGTCGGCTAATGATTGGCAGTAGATTTTTATGAAACGCCAAGGTGCCAGCTTGACGCTCAACCTTCAACGAAGGCACACTCATTTATGCACGCATGTCTTTCGAACACTACCCAACCGCGGGGAGGACATGCAGACTCCACACAGAAGGCACTCCCAAGCCCAGCCGAGAATCGAACGGGATAACCTCTTGCTGTGAGGTAACAGTGGTACCGCCGTACCACCGTGGCATGCTATACAAGACCGAGGCATACTTGGCAGAAAACACAACTTACACATTAAGCAGCAGTTATAGCACCCTTTACTAACTCTTAGTTGTAAAGTATATACTCTTCCTTTCAAATGTGTAATCCCCTTGGTTGCACCCAACATACCTTTAAGCACCATTATTTCCTTTTATTATTTTTTTTTGTTTGTTTTTACTGTATAAGTATGGAGTATGTTCCCAAAGGTTTTAAAAACATTTTTTTTTTTTTAATGGAATCCTTGGCTTCATTTCCAAGGTCCTATAACTGTCAACACTAGCTTGAAATATACGGAACCAGACTTAACTGACTCGTACAGCCAAATAACACAACTGCCTAAAGTAGCTGCAAGATGACTGAGGTCAGTAAAAGTACCCAGACTTGAAAACAAAACAGCTCCAGCCACGTAATGGGAGACATCAGTCTGCCACACATGCGCACCGCGCCCTTGCTGACACCATAATTCCAAGCCCGCGAAAAGCTCCGTGTGGCTTAGGTGGAAACACCTTGTCAGCAATTCAACCAACACAGACATTAACAAGCCCCCAAGTACCGCACCCCTTGCCTCTGATGCCTCAACTTAACCAGCAGAGCTCACCCTAGGATTCCTGCAGTATGCATGCACTTTCAAGAGGGTATGTCAACCCACCTCATCCCATCCTGTCAAGGTCCCCGATCCACAGCTGTTACAAGTGAAAGATGACATCCCCAAACTTTTGTAATATTTAATGACCTTGCTCATAATGAATAAAACGTGATACTAAATGCACGGAGCGTATTACACATGCGCCATGCTCGTTACCCTTGAGATGATTCAGGTTAAGCGTGTAATAGCAGATACATTTATTCCTATCTGTTCTCTGAAATCCTAACTGTTTATAAGCACCACATTTAAGACCAATTATTGTCTTATTTCAGAAACCTTTCCTAGTGCGGCCTTACCTCCTCTTTCTGCTTCCCAACTGGTATAAAGCTATTGCTGACAGTAGCTGAAGCATCGCCCACCTCAAACATCTCAGCTCCGGGCACCAGTAGAAGAAATTGTAGGAACAGCCTAAATCGACACAACACTCTGAGAAAGGAGCCTTGATAACCACTAGCTGATCAGATGAGAGCGTTTTTAAATACTGCTCCTATAAAGCCATTTTTGTTTATACTAGTATGACAACGTGTTGACCATTGCTCCTAGTGAATTCTGGCCCGCTCATAGGCCAGCAGCCATTACTCGAGGGTGCACCTTAGAAGAAACGTACCGCTTGGAGGAAAGCCATCAATGAACCACACTAAACAAGTATCCTACCCCCCACCACCACCCTCATCCACCCTGCTCATGCTCATTTTTTATAAATAAGCCTTATGTGTGTGTGCTTATGAGTAAAAAAAAAAAAAAAAATGCCATAACTCTGCCTATTAGCTCCGCACTGCTCATGCGCAGAGCTAACACTCCACCAACGCACCCAGAGCCTGCAAAAGCCTAAGACATAAGGCAGGTGCTTCATAGTTTGGGACTGGAAGAGAGACACTTGCGCCAGCTTTAAAATAACCCCATGCCCTGGAATTGTCCTAAAGGTTTTTCCCCACTTAGCAGGGATGGAATGGTGGGATAGATACTACAAGGGAAAATTTAATATTGCCTAAAAGCAGAAAACGGTCCACATATCAAGGCTTGCACTGAAAACACTAGAAAAGCTTCAGTGAATGTTACGGCAATTAAAGAAGCTCATCAACAAAAAAATTAAATATAAAACATCTGTCTGATAGTAATATAACAACAGCTGCTACTGGATACAGGGCTATGTTAACCTTTGTCCAAAAGGAGTTAAATAATATGCCACAACAAATCACAGTACAGCTAGCATGAAGCAGCAATTATAGAAGCCAGTAGTACTAATTCTGTGGTGAATCCATGGATATGAAGTCCGTCACCCTAAAATTTAATGAAGTACTGAGGATATCAAGGAATACTTAACAGCTGTACCACAACCAACACTCTAACCTAAGTAAAATACCTTATACCAATATTACTACCCCACAAACCGCACAATGAGAGAAAAAAAAAAATGCTGATAAGCTGTATCCCCTTAAAACCCAATGCAGCAACTTCACCACTCTCACCTCACCACCAACTCCAAGGCCTGCCTGACCACCACAAGTACACAGGTCGTCTCGGACGTAAACATGCTCTTTAGCAAGTTCACGCCAAATGTGATTAACCCAGCTACACTAGCCTAAACATCTTAAGCCCCTCCCCTTCATTACCTCATTTCCTCCCAACCATCCCTGGCTCCACTTAACCCTTTCACCTCCCCAACCCACTTAACTCCCCCCTAATATTAACCTACCCCCCCCCCCCCATGAAGATGTCCCGGGACAACTTAGTTTGTTGCCAAACTTCATTTACACTACCTGCCAACAACAAAAGTCTTAGTGCATACTCAAATGTCCTGTAATTAAAAAGTTCAAGCATTAGTCATAACTGTGATACACTCCTAATGGTCCAAACCAGAATTGACATTTACCAATGCAGACCAATCTATAGTAAAGTCCTGTCATAGAAAAAGTACAGCATTACTTAATGATGTAAACACCTACAGCTTTCCTGAAGTTCAGCTGTGGTATAGAACAATCTAACCAGCCATCTTGAGACAAAATGTGCACACACACACACACACACACACACACACACACACACACACACACACACACACACACACAGTGGGATATTCTAAGCTAAGTCTTATTTTGGCATTCAGTCATCCTCCGTCTTGATATGTCTAGCTCCTATAACTTTGGAATCTCTGTCTTCCTGGCTTCACACGCATTTGACTCAAATTGTAATAGCACTTTATGGTTTGTCAAAAGTCATCATTGTAGCTTTGTAATTCACATTTTTCACCACCAGAAATGACATGTTAAACTTCAGATGTGAAGTTGTTCTATCTCGCCGTTCATTTTTACAGATCGGCTCCGAGTCGGCCTACTACAAAGCTCAATGTCTTCAGACAGATCGAGATCAAGTACCTATCCCATGATGCACACAGAGTTACCTCAGATCTAGTTTGCCACAGCAATAGATCGGAGGTTTCCAAGCACAGCTCGGGCCAGTATTGCTTTTTTGTTTCTTAAAAAGACTTTCTGAAATTGTTTATTCCGGTTATAGTTAGTGATAGTTTTTCATGGCTTTCATAGTTATATCTTTGATAGGTATTTAGCATTATATTCTCTCCTTTTGGCCTTTGTTTTTTATAGGCCTTTAATAATCCCTTCCCTTCTTGGTGTGCCTTTATAATATAGCTTTGTAGTTTAAATAGGATTGTAAAACTTTAGACAGTGTGTGAGTGCTTTGAATAGTTTATAGCCCATTTGTTTTTTTCAGGGCTTATTACTGTAGCTTAACTTCTAAATTTGTGTGTGTATATTTTGTATTCTCTTAAAACTACAGTCTATTATTGTATAGTAGAATTTTTGATACTGTCGTCGTTATGGCTAACCAGGAGAAAGACAAGCATCCTATGTCTGGCTTTAAAAAGTGTCCAAACTGTGGACAAAAGATGTCTGTGACAGATGGTCACGGTAATTGTGTGTATTGTCTTGGAGCCTTGCACTTGCAAGAAAGCTGCTCCATTTGCCATTCCTTTTCCTCTAGAATCCTTCATGAGAGAAAAAGAAAACTTATAGACAAGAGGACTTCTGAAATCTTCATTCCAGCAAGCTTTGAGTGACCAGGATAAATCTAGCCAGTCTTCTAAGATGTCTTCTTCTTGTATGACAAAACCAAAAAAAACATTGACGTCGGCTCCACAGCCTTTGAGCCGAGCATCCTGTCTTTTTGTAGGTGGTCCCCAGTCCTGGAACTGGTATCCAAAGTACTAAAGTCACCCGTTCATCAGTCAGTCTCTCTATCCCTTCATTCATCTCAGTCCTCGATCAGCCTGTCTGATTTGGATGTGGATCGTGTAGTGCAGAAGTTGCTACAGGCACCGGCGTTCGCTAAATTTTTGTCAGCTCCGACCTAGGTGGTTTCGAAGCCTAAAACTGTAATGCCATTGACTTCTTTTCCTCCTCCGAGCCATACCGGTCCTTCAGAGCTGGAGGAGTCAGACCTGATGATTGTTGAGCCTTTGGAGCCGACGCCTGTTCCAGTGTCATCAGTTCCATTTACTCAGACTTCCTCGGCGCCTATTGACGAGTCTGGGAGCCGACACTCTCCTGTCGGGTCCGGAGAGGATAGTTGGGCTGACCTATCGGTTCTGACTTTGCCTCTCAGGGCCTCAGTTTGGAGCCCACTGTGCCAGTGCCGAGGGAATCGGTGGTTTCTTTGGATCCAGTGGTCCCTTGTCATCAGAGCAGAGGTGCCTTTGAAGCCATGAGGAGAGTGATGCCTCCCAAGACATCTACAACTTCATGTCCAACTACCTCCTCCCCAAAAGCATCTGTGTCCACTTCTGCTTCACAGATCCTTTCTAAGTGTAGAGACCATGAGCCTCAGGAAGCCCCATTGTGTGACCCCTGCTCTTCCGAGACCTCATCAGAAGTTCCCATTGATGAGGTTCCCAGGAAGAGAATTTGTAAGATTGCGCACCTAGACTCCCCACAGGAGTCTCTCACATCTGATACCGACTTAGATGAATCAGAAGGGTCCCCACGGTCCCCCTCTGAAGATATCTCATTTGCTGAGATATTAGAAATCCTTAGGCAGAGGGATGGCTGGAAGTCTGCCAACCCTACTGAAGATGAGTCTGTTCTCCTGAAGGCTTTTGGGCCTCAACCCTCCACCTCTGGGGTGTCTCCACCCTTCGATGAACTCATGGAGCTGGTCTCACGAAGGGTGTGAGAGTCTCTGGACACCATGGAACCTGTCCCTAGGAGGCCCAGTAAATGTATTTCTGCCCCCCAGGGAAAGTCTTTCCTCACCAAGGGAGTGCCAGTTGATGCCACGGTGATGGCCGGCAGCCACCAAAAAGGAGATGTCATAAACTTCTTCTTCTAGCCATCCTCCTACCAGAGACTTTAGGATCATGGATAGATATGGGAAGCGCACATACAGTTCAGCATCTTTTGCCATGCATTCACTGAACTATCTCAATCATTATACGAGACTACAAAGAGACCTCCTAAAAGACCTTGGCGATACTCTTCAGGGTACAGTAGCTGCAGGAGCTTCAGACAAAGTTGCCTCCCAGCTTGCTACCCTCAATTCCATAGTGAACTCGTCCATGCGTCTCATTTGATATGCAGCTGATGGAACTAGTAGGGCAGCGGGTACAGGAATTGCTGCCAGGAGAATTTCCTGGATGCGCTTGTGTTCCTTCACGGAGCCCTTTAAGTCATCCTTTGTCAACACCCCTTTTGATGGCTCGTCCCTTTTCGGGCTCAAAGTTAAGGAAACTTTGACCAGGTGTGAGCAGGAAGGAAAGACTCAGTCTGCCGTTGGACTCCGTTTTTCCAACTTTACCAGACCCTACCCCAAGGGTCAAAAGGGAGGAAAGATGTGGTTCCGAAAAGCCCAAGGAGCCTTTCTGGCACACATGGTGAACCCCCCTCCAGGGGCAGAGGAGGGGGCAATAATGGAAGATGCCGCCCTTGCGGCAGAGGGGGTCCGCAAAACCAGGGTGACAGAGACCAGTTCTTTGGGAAGCCCTACCAGCACTTCTGAAAGGAGGCCTGACTGTCCTGCTCTGGAGGCAGTCGGGGGTCGCTTATCTTTTTATCCAGATGCCTGGCTCAAAATAACAAACGACAACTGGGTACAAAGTATAGTTTCCAGATGATATTTCATTCCTTTCGCCACTCCTCCTCCATTGACAAAAATCCTGGACGTTCCACCCAGTTACAGGGAACAAGCAACAGTAGAGGTCCAAACGTTGCTAAGAAAAAGAGTCATCCAACCAGTCCCAGGAGACCAGACAGGATCTGGAACTTACTCGAGATTCTTTTTAGTTCCAAAATAGACAGGGGACTGGAAGACCTATTTTGGACCTCAGCAGACTAAACAGATCTGTCATGAAAGAAAAGTTCTGGATGGTCATTCTTCAGTCAATACTTCCCCTTTTTAGGGAAAGACAATTGGATGTGCTCGATAGATCTACAGGATGCGTACTACCATATAAAAATGGCCAGACCATGCAGGGAGCATCTGTGCTTCTGGCTGGGAGCCAATCATTACCAGTTTTGAGCCCTACCCTTTGGTCTCACTACAGCCCCTAGAGTGTTCACCAAATGTATGGCAGTGGTCACGGCTCACCTGAGGCGTTTAGGATTCCAGATGTTTCCGTACATAGACAATTGGCTCCTCACCACCACCACCAGGCATCAGCTGATATAAGCCAGGGACACAACTCTTACTTTCTGCAATCATCTGGACATTACAATAAATTCAGAAAACCTGGCTTGTTGCCATCGCAACACATCGTTTTTATCAGAACAGAATTGGACACCACCACCACCACTTTAAAACTTCCAGCAGAAAGAGTTTTACTACTTTGTCAGCAGGTCCACCACATCATATCCAAAGACAAGGCTCCAGCATCAGAAGTGCTAAAGATGTTAGGCATGATGGGAGCTGCAATATTAGCGATACTGTTGGGTCACCTGTGCATGCGGATTCTGCAATGGCTGTTATTCACTCAGTGGTCTTACCAGGAGCTCCCAGTGTCTCATCTCATAATTATCACAAAGACATGCAAAAAGGATCTTCAGTGGTGGTTGACCTCTCTTCATGTAACGATAGGTCGTCCTTTTATCCTACCCTCACCAGCAGCCACAGTGACCACGGATGCTTCCCTGCTAGGGTGGGGGGGCATTTTCAGGGAAGAACAGCCCAAGGCACATGGACGGAACAGGAGACACATCTGCATATCAATGTCCTGGAGATGAGAGTGGTACTTTTGGCGTTGCAGTATTTCCAGGACTCTCTCCCTCTGGGGACTATTGTGATTCAGACGGACAACATGTCAGTGGTCTGGTACTTGAACAAACAAGGAGGAACCAGGTCCTATCCCCTTTGTCGTGAGACCCTAACAGTATGGCAGTGGGCTACATCCACCTGGTGCTTTCTGATAGCAATACACATCCCGAGGAAATCCAATGTGATAGCAGAAAAACTGAGCAGGGCAATTTTGTTGCCTCATGAGTGGTCCCTCAAAAGTAGAGATAGTGGAGAGAATATTCCGCAGGGTGGGCCAGCCTTGCTGCGACCTTTTTGCCAACCACATGAACACAAAATGCAGAAGCTACTTTGCCCTGATTCCCCCTCCGGGAGAAGCCCCAAGGGATGCACTCGTACATGATTGGCCACTGGGTCTCCTCTATGCATTCAAACCAATTCCCTTGATACCCAAAGTATTGCAGAAAGCAAAAGCCCTGGGAAGGATCAGCATTCTAATAGCCCCTCATTGGCCTCGTCAGATTTGGTTCTCCTTCTTTCGACTTCATCTTTTGGAAGAGCCTTGGATTCTGGACTCAGTTCCAGACCTTCTGACGCATTTGTCGGGGGCTCTTCACCCCCCTCTTTAGTCCTTGAAATTGACAACTTGGCATCTTCAATTCCCAACATAGCCACGTTCCATAACCTCTCAAATGAAACCCAGCATATATTGATATCTTCTCATAAGTCATCTACTAGGAAGCTATAGCTTAGCAAATGGAGAAGGTTTTCTATATGGGCTTCTCAAAATAACATTGATCCCTACCAAGTCCCCATTTCCTCCATATTTGTCCCTGCGAACAAATCCTTCATTTGTATCCAAAGTTTGTACTGAAGCTAACCTTTACCAATGTTCTTCCCCAAACACACCAACAACTTAGAGTATATGCTGCACAAGCTTGATGTTCATAGACAGCTCAGATTTTACCTGGATAGAACAAGAGTTCACAAAATCAGAACAGCTTTTCGTTTCCTTTTCAGATTCCAGAAAAGGTATGCCAGTGGCAAAAACAACACTATCTAGATGGCTGTCTGATTGTATCACATTTACTTATTCAGCTGCTAATTTACCTTTACAACACAAAATTAAGGCTCATTCTACCAGAGCAGTGTCCACATCTTCTGCCTTTTCTGCTAGGCTTGCTATAGACAACATTTTTGCAGCAGCCACTTGGTCAAGACCTCATACATTTATCACTCATTACAAAGTTGACATGGCCTCCTTTGGTTCTACTGTCCTGAAAAACATACTCCTGTGAGTCACCCAAGATAGATGGTGCTTGGGACGCTACCCATCTGTAAGAATGAAAGGCGAGATAGAACAACTTCTCATAAAGAAGTTATGTACTCACCATAACATTCCATGTGAGTTGTTCATCTCACTGCCTTCTTACTTCCCACCATCCTAACCCCTCCAGGGTTTTTCAAGTACCGAGATACAAGTTTTATTCTCTCAGTCTTTCTATAGGTTTTCTCCTAAGGAGTGAGAGAATGGCACATAGTATTATTACACACAGCAAACAAGATCTGAGGTAACTCTAGGTGCATCATGGAATAGGGACTTGGCCTCGAGCTGTATGAAGACCTCGAGCTTGGAGCCAAGGATTGGCTCTGAACCCATCTGTAAGAATAAAGGAGAGATAAACAACTCACATGGAACGATTTGGTGAGTACATAACTTCTCTTTTTCTATTTTTAGATTTGAAATTGCTTCCATGAATCTCATTCTCTGTTGTCAAGTCATTTTTGAGTAATCATGTTCCACAAGCACTGGACAAACAGCCACCACCATCTTCTTTTTCCCGGTTGCCTCAACTTCCAAAATACTTGTCTAACATGGTGTAGAAAATCAGCATTTGCCTAGGTTCCCATTATTTCACATGAGACTGTGGTGATTTCATTTTTTTTCATCGATTCAGCATCTGATGATTCTTTGGCAAATCCATTCCAGTCCAGCATTTTTTCTTTTAACATCCAGAATTTCCTTGCCTTCTAAAACTCCATAAATTTACAAACTAGCCAATTTCATTTTGTCCTCTTTAGCTATAAAATGCTGTTCCATTTGAATGTCTGCTTAACCATTAATTGCGTTTTCTCACACAGTTCCTTCAAGTTATGATTAGTTGGCCTCCGGGCCCCTTGCTGCTGCTGCAGACTGTTCAACACATCCTCTTCAACCAAAGTCAAACAAGCCTGTTAAATTCCAAAATCTTTCTTTTATTGCTTCCAGGCTGATCATGATATTCTTAGTGTTCAGTCTTTCTACTTGCTTGTGCACTGTCTCATGCAGAGTGTGAAACTGTGCAAATTCTCTCCACTGTTGGTTAGCTAACATTGTTTCTGACCTTGCTACCAGTTGTCAGTCACATCTTCTTGCTCCCACATCTTTCAAGAAGCAACATTTCTAAGTATCTTTAAACTGAAACCTAGGCCAGATAAATTTATTGCTTTTTTGTAGTTTTAAAATACTCTTTTGGCAAAGACAACCTACTACCAGTGGCATGTATGCAGTCTTCCTCCAGAGGGTAATTTTGAAAATCAATTGATGTGGCCAATACTTCCATAACATTGTTATCTAGTTCAGAAAAGAGCAAGTCCTCCTAAACATTTTAGCTTAGATTTATGTGTTTTATGAATAAAAAAAAGTTTACCTGTTGCTTGCAAAAAAACTATATAATTTAACAAAAAAGTAGCTACAAAAGTACACAAAGAGTCTATCCTCAATTAACGATACAGTTAAATAATTTGCTTTTTACATGACTAACCACAGATTTGTCCTCAGGTGTACCCTTGCAGTGCAAGCAAGTCCAGAGTACATTAAGTACAGAAACTACATTTTTATCAGTCTTTCAGTTTTGATAACGAACCCAATTTATTTCAGAGGTTAAAATCTATACTGAGGTATTCTGTAATTGCATCAGAAAAGTGAGGGTCTGTATTAGAACATTAACAAACCAGAATGTCAACTTCATAACGTTGCACCATTATGTGTGAAATGATACAACATCAAAGTGCCATAACATCGAAAGTTAAAACATCGCTCAGTGCACGTGGGTGAGTGTGCTATATTACAGTACAGCTGGGATTGTTTTTTTGACCATTCTTAGCTGTAGTGGGATCTCTGATTTGGTATTTATAATTATCAGCAGGTGTGGGGAGTGCAGAAGGGTTTGCCCTTGCTTGCAAAAATGCATTTTTGCCTTATTTTAACTTCCGATGTTACAGCATTTTGATGTTGTGCCATGCCATTTCACTTGTATAGGTTTGATGTTCTGACTGCTGACATTGTGGTTTGTTGATATTCTTGTGTAGACCCAGAAAACTGTTAGGGAAATGGTGAATGTAGCATGTAGTAAATAAATGACAATGTGACTACTCACCTACAGAAGAAGAACTTTATGCAAACGTCACAGTAAGCAGTGGAATATGTCTGAATGCTGTGCAGATCCTTTCTAAAGATCCCATAAGAAAATTAAAATCTCAGGTTCCATGTGACCAGACAACATCCTAGTGGTTTTCTACATAGAATTAAGGAAAATCCAACTACACCACTATCAGTAATGATAAACAAAATATTAGCATGGAGACCCATGTATAACCAGTGGTATCAGGCTGTAGTAGTACCAGTTCACATGGGGTGGGGGCACATTAGACAATTTTAGTCCCATCAGTACGACAAGTATTCTTTGTAAAACAGTAGAAAGAATCATAATGAAGCTTATCCAAAGTGACACAGACCTACTGCTAGAGGTGGAATGCATGGATTTGTTAAATGGAGATCTTGGCTTTTGACTCTTGCTACATATCTGAAGGAGTAATAACAATACATGCTGAAGGGCTGATAATACATTCTGCTTATGATGTTCTGGCTAATGCATTCACCAATATTCCATGTATGGAAATAATTGAGAAATTAAAAAGATTAAATAACATCATATGTTCAGGGGGATAAAAAAATTGTTTCTTCAGCGACACACAACAATTTACATTTGTGGAGGCAGTCTGATATCTGCCAGGGTTCTTCAATGGGGGCACTACTTTCTGGACTGTTTTTCCTCATCTATAAAATTGGGAAATGGTCCTCAGGTAATCAAATTTACTCACCATTGCAAAATAGGTAGCCAAATGCTTCAATAAAAGATGCCAAATTCTACCAAATTATTTACAAAAAAAGTACACAAAGAACACACCTCTCTGGGGCAGTAGTAATTAGCTCACCTTTAAAATAATTAAATGTGTCATCATATGTTGCAAAAAAGGATATCAAATATGATTACAAAATAAATAGTTGTGTGTGCATGTACCATAGCTGGAGAAACATGTTCTGTAGCCTATGTAATTCTAAAGGGCATGTTTAGCACAACAGGGAGATCATGTTCTTCCTCACTGATCCCATCCATTGCTAAATTCAGTTCTGCATTTCCCAGACTTTGAACAAGCCACCTGAAGCAACTTCAAAAAGTAAGATTCCTTACTAGAATTGTGCTAGGTCTGGAAAACTTTTTCAGAAAGGCTTTAGAAGTAGTCACTATATTCTGTTTCATATAGGTCACTTAGAGGTGACCTTTGCCTATTCTCTAAGTCAGTATCCATTCTGCATCTGCAGACTCTCTGGGGGAGCTAACATCAGATTGGGAAACCTAATACTAAAATAATAAATACTAACAACAATAAATGTGGCAGACACATTTCACAGTATGTTTGAACATTATGGAACAACCTTTGCTGTGCATTCATGATAAAGCAAGTCATGTCTGTATGTGAAAACTAGAAAATGTCAAGAACATATTAAGGTGTTTAAGCTTCTTGAAGGCCAATATGTTGTAAATGGAAGAAATGTTAGAACTTACTTTTGGCAGTAACATTAATAAACTCAGATATAGAATGGATGAGAAATACTCTTAAAAGCCATATGCAATTTCTTATCTGAAGAAACTGAAGGGTCATGCCTTTTATTTATTGATTTGATGTGAAAGCACTAAATATATCTTGCTGAGGACTGATGCTGCATTTCACAACATGAAGATTTGTGTGTTCAGAAAGTTTTATATTCTTCTGACATTTCAAACAGGGCAAGGGTTGGTGTTTTGATTCTAAAATAGAGGATGTACACATTGTATATGTACCACAAAGTCTCAAGATGGAAAATAGTCACACTGCATGTTAAAATGTATGGTAAAGAATATAGCAATAACCCACGCCTGGGTGTGGGTAATGCTAAATTTACCCACGGTTGGCGTGGTTTGGTCCCGAGGGTGAAGCCCGAGGAACCAAACAAAGCCAACCGTGGGTAAATTTAGCATTACCCACACCCAGAAGTGGGTTATTGCTATTATACCATGACATTATTTAAGAAAAGAAACTATTACTTTTCTTAAATAATGGCATAGTATAATGCCTGTTTACTGCCCTTCCGCAGATGTCTGGCATCCGCGGCAGTTCTGATGTACTGCGCCGCGCAGTACATCAAAGTTGGGCAAAAGCAGCGGAGAAAGCAAGATCTCCGTTGCTTTTATGTCTCGCTATGTTAAATGAGTTTAACATAGCGAGACAGTTTTAAAATAAGCAACGGACATCTCCGTTGCTTATTTTAACTGTCTCGCTATGTTAAACTCATTTAACATAGCGAGACACTCAAAAAAGCAACGGAGATCTTGCTTTCTCGTTGTTTTTAACACTGCTCGCTATGTTAAATGGGTTTAACATAGTGAGACAGCTTTAAAATAAGCAACGGAGATCTCCGTTGCTTATTTTAAAGCTGTCTCGCTATGTTAAACCCATTTAACATAGCGAGGCAGTGTTTAAAAAAAACGAGTTATACTAATGGAAAAAAGTCCGGGCGACCGGACCTTTTTCCATTAGTATAACTCGATTTACAACGGGCACGCTGGCCAATCAGCGTGCACGTTTTGGGGGGATCATGGTATAATGTGCATTATACCATAGCCACGTTCCTTACATAAAGTAATTTAAAAACAAGCCCAGTTCTAGAACACTGGGGGCATATCCTATGATAATAAATAGGAATTTAATTTTCGTATAACTATTTAAGATATCACAGTAGTTATTTTTTCTCATTGTTCTTTGTATTCTAAATTGGCTACTAAATGTCTGTTTTCTGAGATGCTGGTTGATCTAGATATTTTTGAGAAATTGTAGTTTATGTGTTCTGATTTAAGGTATACAGTTTCCAGTTATTTTTTCCTGAAGATGCCATATTAGATTTGCGCATTTTTTTGCATTGATCCTTTTCGTATTCAGCCCATGACATCAGCTTAATTTTAGCTATAACTGCAAAATAAACTGATTTGATTGACATCACCATTGTTTTCATAAGAATTAAGTAGCTGCATAAAAAGGGAAGACAGACTAAAGCATCAGATGAGTTCCTTGGGAATTAAATCGGGTGATTTTAAAAAAAGTATTAAATGTCAAAGCAAAAGCATATATGCGAAGAAGCCACCCATCCTCTATAATACCAGGACTGATACCAAAGACTTTGGGATTGCTGAGCAGAGTAGATTTTCACAGGCTGCTTAGAACCCTCTTTCCTTCCCATCATATACCTTGGCTACCCTTTCACTCCTTTTCTTTATCTGATTACACAAAATGGCTTCAGGCCGCAGTTCAGTTATTTTTTCTAGACTGTTGTGTTTGATTATGACAGGCTAGCAGAAGCTATAGTCTCGTGTCAGGACTGGAATTGCTCATCAGATTCATTTTTCACCAGACCCCTCTCCTTGTCCCTTTATGCATCATGTTTGCTGCCCTCTCTCCTGTCTTCTGCATTCTGCTGGTGCACAGGGACATTTTTGCACTCTTTTCCCCCACAAAACCTACTTTTCTTGCCACTATGTTATCACAAGTGTTGTAGTTTTTCTACATGACAGTGATCAACAGGACATGAGCTTCATTGCGTCTGGTGTCATCCATGGAGCCTGTTTCTGTTATGACTCCATATTATCTGATATTGATGCTAGCTGTTTGAGTGATGCTGCAGGATCCTGTGGCTTACAGCAAGTTTGCCAATGCCAGTGGTTTCTATATAGAAAACTTTGGTGTGAGTGCCAGATGTAACCCTGGCTTCATTGCTGGTATCTGCCTTCTGATATCAGTGTGTATGTTGTTTATTTGGTATGGTGGCATTGATTTTTCCAGGGCCAACTGCAAAATTGCTTTCATAAATCCTGCCATCAGGACCACCATGTGCAGTGCTGTGGTACTGCTTGCCGCTACCTTTCACACCTTTTAATTTGCTAACACTAGAACTTTCATCTATTTTTTCTGCCCCTGATACAGAGTCTTCAGGTCTGTTGGGCTCCTACAGTATGTCAGAGGTTGCCTCGGGTATTGGTAAGATTATTGCTCATAAATCTTCTTCAAAGAGTGTCTCTTCCTCCTCAGAATCTTCCCCTTCTCCACAAGAGGCACTGTAAAATCTTGAAGAAAATAAAAATCCCACACAAGTATCCGGGGGAATGATCTGTTGAGGACTTAGATGAGGCGGAAGAAGCATATATATTAGCATCTGTCATGATGATCCTGGTTTTGAGAAATACCTCCTTCATAGTTATTTATTTTCATTTGTCAACCAGCATAGTCCAACTGGGTTAGTGTAGCCCCTTTTCATTGGAGGCCTGGGGGAAAGCTCCATATTTAAAGTATTACAAATTGCATAGTATAACACAGTGTGTGATTAGGTCATTATGAGTTCTTGGCTCTTCCCTTCAGTCTCATTTCTTCCCCATGACTGTTTATCAGATACGTTGTAACAGCTCCTCAGCAGCTGCAGAGAGCCAAGAACTTCCCTTATCTGGATTGACTGGCTTCTTACTGCATCAGCAGAAGCTGTAACCTCATACAGGGAGCATTTAGATCCATTCCTTTGGGACTGTAGTGAATCTTGCAACATTTCAGTTACAACTGTTTCAAACCCTGCTCTTCACAATATGCAGGTTACACACACAAACACACATGTGCACACACACACACACACACACACACACACACACACACACACACACAGTGCATGTCTTCCCCAAGACAAGTTATCTGACTTTTGGGGTCATTGCATCCAAGTCGGTTGCAACAGAGGCTTGCCTTAAAACTTTATACATTATGGTAGCTGCCATTGCAATTGTGCCTCACACCTGATTGTGTATAAAAGTCATTACAGTCTCTAAGGCTTGCAAGTTATGTCTGCAGTGGTGGTTATTGGTAGAGAAACACTTAATCTTACAAAATTCTTATCCATTGGTCATCATAGCTAGTCTGTCTTAGGGGGTGGAACACTACTCCAGGCAAGTGGTATTAGGTATCTGGTCATCTCAGGGCTCTGAACTCCGTATTATTGTGTGAATAGTAGTGGTCAATGTCTTCATCTTCGCAGACTCCCTAACAGAGTAGTAGCCATATACTGGCACAACATATTAGTATGTGCACTGACAAACAGGGGGACCTGCTGTTACCTTTTTGCCATGATTAATTGTCTGGCAGTGGTCCATTCATTTCTTCTGCTTCCTCATCACCAGCCTTATTCCAGGGAGGGTCAGCTTTGTAGCAGAAAGTTAGGCAAATGCAAGCTCCAGTGCACCAATTGTCACCGGGATTCCTCCATGCTTCTCCTCATTCCTTCTGATTATGAGAGATTATACAAAAGCCAAACTGCAGAAAGCCACATTCCTCCACTTAGCCCTCTTTGGCCTCCATTAAGGTATACAAGGTCTTCATAAGATGAACTTTTGTCCTCAAATCTTCCCTATTCAGGATCTATTTCCACTGTAGGACTTACATTCATGTTGAAAATGCTTGCACTTTCTCTGTTTGAATCAGTTTCTACTGCAGACTTAAATACATGTCTTTAGAATAGACTTTCTATTTTTGGAAGCTGTCCCTTATGCAAAGAATATTTATGAGCTTCATATTGTTTCATTCAAAGTGCTGTACTTGGTATTTCATAGTTAGTGTTTCACTTGGAGCTAACACCTGCATTCTCAGGTATGTATGCAGACAAGTCCTAATCAGGCAATTAATCTTTCCATTTTCTTTCATTGTTATTCCAAGAAGAGTGCCTCCTTTATTTTATGGCTGTTCATATATAGCTCACATTATTCGCAGATAGAACAAAGGCTGTATACAAGGATGACCAACTTTGTCATATTCACCAAAACCAGTTAAGGTCAGAAAATATACAGAATTTGTGCATTGTAGATTGTCTATCTGCAGATATTTTTACAGTGTTTGTGGCAGACCCTTATAAATTTTCCCAAGTGCCCATCCCACCAGAGTGGTGGTCTCTTCCTCTGCCTTTTTCCATGTCTCTTTAGATAATGCACTATGCACCAGCTACTTGATCTTCCTTCAATACCTTCACAAGATGCTGTAACCTGGATGTTATCTACAAGTTTGCGCTAGAGGTAGCTCATGGTATTTGCCTCCTGAGCTGCAGCAACTCCAAATGAAAAACTGCTTTTGAAAAGTTTTTATTTTAATTTCAAAATATTTGTATTTCCCCCCCTCAAAATTCAAAGACTCAAAATGGATTTATGTTTTAAAAAATTATGTCTTCTTTATTCAACTGGGCTATTTAGAATTTACTCCCCTCAACAGAGAGAAAAAAACAGCTGTGCTGTGTAAACAAATTATCATGCCATTTCATTGAGACTGAAATGTTGTGTCATTGTTGGCTACTTGGTCTGCTAAACAAAGCAGACCAAGCTGCCTCCAGTAACTGAGACTTTTCTTGTGGATGCAGCATAGGAGGAAAGTTGTGTTGTTATTATTATTATTATTATTTTAATTTAAATATTTAAGAAAAATAATACAGTAGTCCTGCGTGTGATCCACTAATTGCTAATTGCGGATGCTATTTTCAGTGGTGCCAGGACACTGTTTTTTTGTGTGTGTATGTGTGTGTGTGTGCGCGAGCGAGCGAGCACATGCATGCATGTTTGGGGGCTGCAGTGGGTTGACTGTATGTGCCTTACAACAATGAAATGAGCTATTTTACTGCAGGCTTTATTTATTGTTCATTTGATCACAGACATTGAAGTTTACACAGTGAATGAAGTGGCTTTAAAAAGGCTAAGGAGGAGGTTGCAGTGGAGTGCAGTGTAGTTGTCTGATAGTAACAAGCACTTATAAATTGCTATGATCCTTATTTATTCATTCATTTGATCACTTGTATCTGAAATACCACGAAAGAGGATGTAGTTGATGGGCACTTGTTTGTGTGTTTAAGTGTGGTGTGCAGTAAGAGAGTTGCAGTGGATTGCACTGTATGTCTGTGACAGCAGTGAGCTAAAATACATTACTGTGGCCATTATATACTTATTCTTTCATGTGATCACGGGCATCTGAGGGGTACACAGTCAAGGTAGATGCAGTTGGCATGTCTTTGTGTTTAAGACATGGGAGCTGCGGTGTGTTGTATTGTACCTGCCTGAAAGCATTGAGCTGAAATACACTACTTTACTATTGTTTGTTTGCTTATTATTTGATCACAAGCAGACATCTGAGTTATACACAGTGAAGTGGTTATAACTGGTGGGTACTGAGGCAGGATGTGTTTGAAAGTGCCTGACTCCAGCTTTTGTTTGATCACAGTTAAACAGCCATTGATCTGGCTTGAGAGGCTAATGTATGTTCAAATGAAGCAAATTGAAATGTGTTACTGTGGCCAATTTTTGTTTGATCACAGTCAGGCATCTGAGGTATATGCCATCAATTCAGTGTTAAAACTAACTCATCTGAAGTAGTCTACAGTCAACTGTAACATGCTCATCTGAGAAAGACTATTGCTGAAAGATTGCATAGCACATGCAATAGTATATGACCAGTTATTTGTAGCCATGGTCAAAGTTTATACTACCATAATATAGCCCCACCGCATTAATTTATTTCTTCCAGTTCTCCCTTGCTTTAAAGTCACTAGGAGCTAGTGGTTTGGAGCCACTATAATCTGTCAGATATTCCCATGTGGATGTCCACCCAGGAAGGTTAGTTTGGCACGTTCTTCTGCTGCTACAGAAGATGGACCCTTTCCTATCACATAGGAAAATTATGTACACCCCATAAGTGGTATCTGTGTCTCTCAGTAACCACAAAATGTTTTGTGTAGAGGGCACAACAGTGTGTGACATCTTCACATCTCCAACCAAAACAAGGATCTTGATTTTCTCTTATTTCTTCCAGTGGAAGTCAGCCTAAGGATGTTTTTTCTCAATGCCTTTGTAAGGCACTGAAAACTGGACATTATTCCAGGTCTGTGTCCTCTTCTGGAGCACTGTTGTCCTTGGTATCATCTTTTGAAGGTGGCCATCCAGATGTATTAGTCTTTGCCTGTTGATTACAGAAGATGGAGTACTTACCAGGTATGTAAGTTATGTATTTACCATAAAAATAGGTCTATAAGAAGCAGGTGCATATTCTTCACCATATCCTCACTTCATCACTTACCTTTGGTACATCTGGTATGGTGTCTTCTGTTTTCCTGATTCTTTTTCCTTCACTGTCTGATAAACAGTGTTAAGTATAACAAGAAAAAAGAGTTTAACGTGAGAGATGGTTCCTGGCAGCCTGGAAACTTTGTATATCCCAAGCAGTCAAAATACTTGCAGCATGAGTCATGTTGGTAACATGAAATCAACTTTCCTATAGATTTATCATTATTGCAAGTTCAGAACATTCATTTTCTAAAGCTGATTTAAGTGCTTTAAGAAATATTTAGCTCTGATTTAAGTCTGAACAGGAATATAGTTATATACCAACAAGGCTGAAGTTGTTTGGCACTCTTTGAGATCCTGGGATACCCTAAAGTTTTGTTTATTTTTTAGCTGCATGTGACTTCATTTTGCTGTATAAGTCAAGAAATATAGAACACCTTACATAATATGTGTCTCTCTTTTTTTTTTTTTTTACTGAAGGCATCAATGTATTGACACTATTTCATATTTACATTGCTGATCTGAATTCAGTATTTCTACTGCATGGAAGATGAAAAGGGAAACATTTGTTGAGATGGTATAGAAAACATAAAGTAAAGCCATTTTTCTGGGTTATGCATTTTTTCATTGTGGTATTTTGCATCAGCAACACTAAAATAATTTTAAAAACCAAGAGCAAGATGCTAGGAAAATGTATATTTTTATGTCATTATGAAAATCTCTTTTTAGATGTAGTAAGATTTGTTGAGTAATCTGTTTTGATGTTAGATTGCTCAATAGAAATTTGTAATTATTTCTGTGAGTTTTGATATGCAGAGGAAGAGTTACTTCTGCATACTCACAAATGTGGCATGTGCAGATTTTGGGTCTATATTACGTTATCGAAAACCGGTATCATCGAACACAACACCATCACACATAGCCCGAATCGCAAATATGCCAAACACCCTAAACTGCGAATTTTAAAATCTCAAACTGTCATAGTCGGCCAACACCACCGCGTGCTACATACTACATACCCAAACATAATAAATAAAACACATACATACACAAACCAAACCCTACTTCTAACCCTACACTAAACCTTACATACATTACTATCTATGCACTTACCTTAACCCGCACCCTAACCCTAAGGTCCGTAACTATTGCACACTTACCCTACAGACATATACCCAAACAAAACAAATAATCCACACACATACAGTTAACAAAACCCTACGTCTAACCCTACACTAAACCTTACATACATTACCTATCTATGCACTTACCTTAACCCGCATCCTAACCCTAAGGTACGTAACCATCGCACACACACCTTACGGAGCTATTCCGCATACGGGCCAACCATGACACTTCGATATTTCACGGTTTTGTACATTTGCCATTACCATAGTTTGCGCTATACATGTTGGTCTTCTAGTGTTCGATGATACGGGTTTTCGATAACGTGATATCGACCCGCAAATTTTTGTATAGATTACTAAAGCTTGATTCATCAAATTTTCAGTTAACTCAAGTATTCAAAAAAAGAGATCAAACAAAGAATTAGCCAAAAGTTTAATCATATGAAACACAATGCCTCCTGCCTCAAATCAAGACAATAGTAAATAGCCTTTCATAACTTTAATGTTAAGTCAGTTCTGTGTTCAGACAGTAAGAAGACAGTTGCAATACAGATGATAGAATCCAATGAAAAAATAAAACAACTCACCCAGAAAAAGTAGTGCCCAAGGCAATTCATTTTATATATATATATATATATATATTTATATATATATATATGTATATATATATATATATATATATATATATATATATATATATATATATATATATATATGTATATATATATATATATATGTATATATATATATATATGTATATATATGTATATATGTATATATATATATATATATATATATATGTATATATGTATATATATATATATATATATATATATATATATGGATTCACTTCGGAAGCTCGAAATACTGACCCCCTGCACCCCCCACACCCCCCTACTTAAATATTCTCACTCCGAGGTTGAACTACATACAAACACACACAAACCACCACACAAGCTACTTTCTCTTCGTGCACACACATCACAACAACAAAACACACTGACACACACCACAGCCCCTACCCAAATCCCTTAACACACACACACACACACACACACACACAGCCCCCTCCACACCCCTTCACATTAAATATACCAACTCCAAGATCACACTACAGTGAGGAAATGGGCTAATTCTGTGTTCCTCACTGAAGCGAGACCTCTATGCACAGTCTCGATATGTCACTTGGCAAAAGATTGAGTGCATCACGCAACTCTATTAAACCTGGTCAACCTGTGTTAATTCGATTTCCTGCCCCTTGTACATCATGATTTCGAACATCAGCCATTTGACTAAATGCCATTCAGGTAAGCCATAGTAAACCTTCATGTGTATGCATATATAGGTGTGTGTATATAAATGTGTATGTGTGCGTGTATATGTATGTGTGTGTGTGTGTGTGTGTGTGTGTGTGTATATATATATATATATATAAATAAATGCCGACAAAAGAGATGGTCGATGGGTCTTCAAGACTGACACACTGCAGTGCTGGGAAATATGCCACTTCCCTGGGGATTGTGTAATGTTGGAATTAGTATATATAAATAGCAGAGTGCATGGGGTTGTGGGGGTTGCCCCCCCAAACTTGTGTTTTTATGCCTTTTTTAATTTGTTTGCAAGCTCTGAGGGTATTCCTCAGTGCATGTGTAGCAGTGTGTTGACTTTTTCTTTGTCAACACTGTTGTAAACTTCAGTGATGTCAACATTTGACTATTTTGATCATAAATGTGTGTGCATCTGTTCAGGGAGGGGGACTGCACACTTTGCCCACTTTTCTTTTATATGTTAACACTGTGACATCATTTCTGGTAAAGAAACAGGACATGTCAACACATATCAGTGTCTGTGTCCTAAACAGATTTGCATGTGAATATTGTTTCACTGAAACAAGGGTCAGAGGATCCTACGTTTGATGAACAGGGCTGAGTGAAATTAAAATAGCATGAGTCAGGCTTTACTCAAAAGTGGAACTACCATAAGCTGAAGTGTGTACAGTGTGTTGTAATTTATTGTATTATCTGATGTTGTCAGTCTTCATTTATCCTTGAGATTTTGGACTCTGTTCCGGTTCTCTGAACCTGCTTGGCTGTTGCTCAAGCAAGCCAAAAACTCTCAAACTAAGTGTCTGCCCAGAATACTCCTCTCCAGATTACCTCAGATCTCATTTGCTGCTCTTGTAGCAAGCCACATCAGCCAGATTCTCTCTCTCAGCAAATTAAAAAATTTCTTCATAGCTCTTAAAAAAATACTTTTCTATTTTTACATATATTTAGATTTGTACTTCTCAAACTTGATATCTTGATCACTTCTGTGTCACTGTTAGACAGAGGCACAGTATACTAACCTCGAAAAAGGGCATAGCAAAATTAATTTAAAATGGGTGGTGAAAGCCAAGCACACTCTGGCTAGGCTTATAAATGCCCTAGGGCAGATAGCCTAGTATGAACCTATGAACCTATGTATCTTTAATTAGTATTGCTCTACCCTTTTTCCCTTATTTTTTCTTTGCTGTCACTCTCCCTTGACACTTCAATGTTCTCTGCCTACCATCAGCAGCCAAGAAACATAAATCTTCGGCTCCCACAGCTCCTGCAGAACCGAAGTCTAAAATTAAGAAACTTTCAGAACCGACTTCCTTAGCACTGTCTGCCATTACTACCTTGGCACCACAGGTCTCTGTGCTGACCATTTCAGTACCTACAACCTTAGCTTCTCTGTCAGTTCTGGCTCCTCCTGTGATTCTTCCAGAAATTTTGGAGCCAATACCTCCCTCGGTGCCGAAAACGAATCATCATTGTACCCAGGACAAGACAATCCCCTTCTATTGACCCCATTGTGGGATAACTTCCAAGTCCATTTCTACAAAGGACTGGAATCCCCCTGAAGTTTCTCTGTCCGTTCCTCCAGTAAGTCTGACTGAAGTCAACATCGTGAGGTTGGTGGATCAGCTCCTAGTGGCTAGGTGCCTTTCCATTTCTTCCCAGGCTCCACTCCCTTCTGGAGATGGGGTTTTCTTTCCCAGGACTCCATTCCTCCTCTGAAGGTTTACAGCTTTCCACTGTGATCCCTCTGGTTCCAGCTGCTCCAGTGCTGACCGTCCTTACCCCTTCAGTTCCAAGATCTGCCTTGAATTCCTCATTTCCATCATAACTGACAGAATCCCAGGGTCGTGGCTCCACTATGGGTCTGAGAGTCTTCTATCATCTCCAGTTTTTTATTCAGGGTTATCCTTGATTGTTGGAGCTTCAGTTGACATGAGCTCTGCCTTGGCTCCCGCTTCTGGGGTAGGTTTCTTGGTGCAGGGTGGGACCATGGTTCTGAGGTTGTCTTTCTCTGTACCGGGCATCCATCTCTCTTCAGAGGGACGTGCCTTCCAGATTATGGAGAGGGCATTGGCCTCTCCAGGTTCTCAGCTGTCCCCTCCCATATCGGAGTATTATACCGGGACTCCCTCTTGCCCAGAGCTGCCACTAACCTCCACGCCCGGCCAGCAAGCACCAAAGCTGCTGGATACCCCTGTGCAGACCCCCTCTTCTTCCGAGTCCTCCCCAGAGATTCCCACTGAGGAGACACCCAGGAAAAAGATGTGTAAGAGTTTCCTCAGAGGAATCTGTCACAGAAGACACGAATATTGATGATGGGGAGGGTTCCCCCGAGTCATCCCGTGAAGATGTCTCCTTTGGAGGCATTCTAGAAATCCTGAAACAGAGGCTCCACAGACCCTACCTCTGAGGATTCGGTGTACCTGCAAGCTTTTGGTGCTTGGCCAGCTACTTCTTGGGTGACCCCACCTACTGACGACTTTATTAAATTGATCACATAGTGGGCTTGGAACGCCCCTGGTTCCATAGAGCCAATCCCCAGGAGACCAGAGAAAATTCTTTTAGCACCAGAAGACCGCCAACATTGGGCTAAAGGGTTAGCATTAGATGCCATGGTGGTTGCAGCAGCCACCAAGAAGGAACTTGCAGAAAAATGTTCCACTGGTCATCCCCCTAATCAAGAGTCTAGGATGATGGACAGATTCAGAAATTGAGTGTATGCATCATCGGCCTTCGCTTTAAGGTTCTTGAATTTTATGGCACATTTTCAGATGCCCTTGCAAGAGTTGTATCTGAGGAGGTCCTACATAAAGTGGCTTCCCAACTGGCTACCCTGGAGTCTTTTTTCCAATTCGTCCATGAAGCTCATTGCACATGCAGCTGAAGGGATGACTAGGGCAGTGGGATCCAGCGTTGCCATAAGGTGACACACCTGTATATGCTTGTGTGAGTCTGTGGAGCCATTTAAGTCTTCTTTCGTCAATGCTTATTTTTACAGATCTTCCTTGTTTGGCCCCACAGAAGATGGAAAGACCCTGTCTGCAGTGAGCATATGTTTTTCTGCTCCCCAATGGTCCTACTGTAGGAATCAGAGCAGTGGGAAGATGTGTTTCAAAAAATCCCAAAGGCCTTTTCAGGACACACGTGGCGGTATCTTCCCTCATTGCAGAGGGGGCAGGTCGAAGAGAAGATGCTGACCCCATGGCAGAGGTGGCCTGCAAAATTGGGGTTCCAGAGATTCTTTCTCTGGGAAGCCCGACCAGCACTCCTGAAAGCAGGCCCAATTACTTACCTCTGGAAGCAATCGGGGAAAGGTTCTCTTTGCACTCGAGAGCCG
This sequence comes from Protopterus annectens, assembly GCF_019279795.1. Taxonomy (NCBI): domain Eukaryota; kingdom Metazoa; phylum Chordata; order Ceratodontiformes; family Protopteridae; genus Protopterus; species Protopterus annectens. Next base: position 625,088,677 of record NC_056747.1, on the reverse strand, counting down.
GGCAGCAAATAACTTTAGATACTTGGGTGCAAATGATAATTGCCAGAAGTTACCATGTCCCCTTTACTCTCAAACCAATATCAAGAAGAAGACTCCCCATGTTCCATCCAATCAGAGGGATCAAGCAGCTCTAGAGATTCAAAAGCTGCTAGAAAAGAGTCATCCAAGAAGTACCACCAGACCAGATGGGATCTGGATTTCACTCCAGGTTCTTTTTTATGGCAAAAAAGACAGGGTACTTGAGACCAATTGTAGATCTCAGCCTATTGAACAAGTTTGTGGAGGAAGCAAAGCTCCAGATGGTCACAGTTCAGTCTATCCAACCCTTCTTAGAGGAAAATGATTGGATATGCTCTATAGATCTTCAGGATGTGTATTGCCACATTAAAATGGACAAGCAATCCAGAAGATTCCTTTGCTTTTCATTTTCAATTCAGAGTGCTGCCCTTTGCTCTCAGCATAGCCCCCAGGGTGTTCACCAAGTGTTTGGCAGCAGTGACAGCTCACTTGAGACTTCACAGATTCTGGGTGTCCCCTTATCTTGGCGACTGGCTCATCACCGCTCCCACCAGGCATCTACTGCTTCAAGCAACAGGATTCGTTCTACACCTTTTTGCTCGTCTGGGCATTACAGCCACTCAAAATCCCAACTAAAGCTGACTCAAGGTTTAGAGTTCATAGGAGCCCAATCTAAATATTACCATTTGCACAGCTTCCCTTCCTCTACACAGGCTGCAAAAGATAAGATTCCAAGTACAAGCCATTCTCTCCAACAACAAGGTTCCTGTGCTTTTAGCTCTTCAAGCTCAAGGGTCAGTGGCAGCAGCCATCACCTTAGTTCCACTGGCACGATTTCACATGAGACTACTAAAGTGGCCTTTGGCATCCCAGTGGTCCACTGGCAAATCTCATTTTAATCACCAGTCATTGCAAGAAAGAAGGTGGTGAATGGAATCTGAGGAAATCCCATTAGGCCCGTCCCTTCGTTCCACCTCAGCCCAAGCCCGTAGTGACCAAGGATGCCTCCCAGATGAGGTGGGGGGACATTTTCTGAGTAGGGCAGTTTGTGGCACTTGGTCCCCATTGGAGGCCAATCTGCATATTATTGTACTGGAGCTGAGGACAGTGCTTTTAGTTTTGCAAGCCTTCCAAGCTGTCCTTCCTCTAGGAGCGATTGCAGTTCAATCGGGCAACATGTCAGTAGTCTGGTACATCAACAAACAGGGCGGAACCAAGTCTTACTCTCTCTGTCGAGAAGCTCTCAGTGTGTGGCAATGGGTAATTTCCTCCATCTGCTTTCTGACAGCAGCACACATCCCTGGGAGCTCGAACATGATTGCGGACAAACGTTGCAGATGCATTTTTCTGCCTCACAAGTGGTCTGTCAATCTCAGAGTGCTGAAGGAGTTTTTCCGCTGCTGGGGCCAGCCTTGCTGCAGTCTTTTTGACTCACCCCTGAACAACAAGTGCAGCAGCTACTTTGCCCTAATCCGAGTCCCCAAGAGATGCTCTTCTTCATGATTAGCCCTCGGGACTACTGTGTTTTTCCCCCTTTCCACTGATTCCCCTCTTCTTAAAGAAAGCCATCAGTTTGAAGAGCAAAGTGATCCTCATTGCCCCCTTTTGGCCTCGTCAAGTCTGGTTCCCCTTCCTATAGCCTCATTTGATTCACCGTCCATGGACTCTGGACCCAGTTCCGGATCTTCTGTCTCACCCACAAGGACTGGCACACCCCAATTTTCAGAACCTCAAGCTTAAGGCTTGGTTCCTCCAATTCCATTGATTGCCAAGCAAAAAAATGTATCATCTCCAGTTCAAAAAATTTATTGGCTTCTCATAAACTTTCCACCAGGAAACTTTACACAGTAAGTGGAAATGATTTTTTCTTTTGGGCAAACAATAATGGTCTTAATCCTTTCTCAGCACCATTTGAGAAGATATTAGAATTTATAGCTATGCTTTTTGCACAAGGAGCCTCCACTTCTACAATTAATGTTCAATTAGCTGCTATTTCAAATTTCCACAAGGGCTTTGAAGATCATCCTCTAATCTTCCATAAGTTGTATGAAGTGTTTATGAAGGGAACCTTATGCTTCAAACCACCTTATAAGGATCCTTTATTACCTTGGGATCTGACTATGGTTCTTCAGTCTTTGGTCCTTTCCCTCTTTGAACTGGCGGCTTCCTGTGACTTAAAGTTTCTTTCATGGAGGACCATTTTTCTGATTGCCATTACCTCTGCCAGAAGAAGTTCCAAAATTTAAGCACTTTCTTAAAAACCTCCATATTTAATTTTTCATAAGGATAGGGTTTCTCTTAGACCCAACTCATTATTTCTACCAAACGTAGTCTCTGAAACGAATATTAATCAGTCCATTGACTTGCCTGTTTTCTTCCCAAATTTCTTCAACATAGGTGAATATTGTTTGCATTTGCTGGATGTTCACAGGCAATTACATTTCTATCTCAGCAGAACTAAAGAATTCAGAAAGGCAGACCAGTTATTTGTCTCTTTCTCCGGTCCTTCTCTGGAGAAATCTGTTTCAGAAGTCACCTTATCAAAGTGGTTAAGAGACTGCATTACTTTCATTTATAAAGCAAAGAATCTCCAATTACCAAAACCAGTGCAGCCACATTCTACTAGGGCAATAGCCATGTCTGCTGTTTTCCTTTCCAAGGCTTCCATGGATGAAATATGCACAGCAGCAACCTGGGCTACTCTGCGTACCTTTTATTACTCATTACAAATAGGATCTGGTCTCCAGGGGAAGAGTGCTATGGTTCTCAGGAATATCCTTCCATAAGGTGTCCCAAGGTACAAAGTAGCTTGGGACTCTGTCCCAAATGTCAAGGATAAGGAAGTTATGTACTTACCATTATGTTCCATCTGTGTTGTCGATTATCATTAATCCTTGACACCCCACCCTCCAACCCCCTTCTGCAGACTCATTGGAGGTTCGGACGCTTGTCCTGGTTATTTTATCGGGTATAACCTTGGACATAGTCTCTTCAAGTCTGTATAGCTATTCTTCTGTTTTACTGTGTAGCTGCAAACTCAATCTGAGGTAATCTGGAGAGGGGTATTCTGGGTAGAGACATAGCTCGAGAGTTTTTGGCTTGCTCGAGCTGTTGTAATGGCCGAGCTGATTCCGAGAATCAGAACCGAGTCCCAAATGTCAAGAATAAATTAAGATCGACAACACAGATGGAACGTTATGGTAAGTACATAACTTATTTTCTTGAGTACTCTTTAGTGAATTCACTATAGAAAGAAAAAGTAAAAAAGGGGATGTAGAAGAGGGTACAATATATGATTTAATCAGACAGAGTAATGCATGACCAGTAGGATTGAAAATTGTGCTTATAACTTCTCAAATATACCTGCTTGAAAGTCTGTCGTGATATTATAAATAATACTAGCAAAATACTTTAGGAATTGTAACTTTATGAAATTCATCAATTTTTCATGTAAGACAGGAACTCGGAAACTAAAATCTAAGGCATTTAAACTCTTGATGTTTACATAAATGAAGCACAAATGGAGATATTAAGAAGTAGAAGAAGCTAAACTAATTTTGATAGAAACACCCATATACATATACATATACACACACAAATTTCAATAACACATGTATTCTGTTGAAGTCAGCTGTTCATTTCACTGTAAACAAAGTGTTAATCATTTTTAAAATATTTGAGTGGTCTTTTACTTGGTAACTGTTGACAGAATTTGATTGTGTTTGCATTACTTATCTTAGATGACTTAGTTGTTAGCTTGATACCCTATATTGTTGCCCTTGCTTTGTCTGAAGTAGAGAACTCGAGCTAACTATTAAATTCTTTCTGTTTATAGACTCCAGACAGGCTGGTCTGTGCACACTTTCCAGAATGAAAGGCAGAAAAAAAGTCAGAGCCTTAGTCAAAATGAGATTGATATCATTGTTCAAGTCATCAAAAGAGCTGAAAAACTTGATCTCTCAGAACAACAAAGAATTGGGTAAGGACTCTTGATAACAAGCTTGTGCTATAGGAATGTATTGTGCTACATTATCTTGCTGCTTTGGTATTTGTATTCCAAAGGCATTTTAAAATTTAAGAGGAGCAGAATTTTTTCATGTCAGACAGCAGATCCAGTAGCTATTCAAAATGATTATTGTAGAGGTCACATAAGTACAATTGAAAATATTTATTATTATTTGTCTTTATTTTGTTGAATAGGTTTCTCCATGCTATTCATAGCTAGTTTACAGAGAGGACTTTCTGATAAGTGAAATGTGCCTGTACAGAAGGATACTTTTAGGTGGTAGTCATAAGGGTACACTCTTTGGAAACTTGATTCATGGTCGACATCAATTTAATCAATATAATTTGGTTGAGTAAACAGATGGTCAACAGGCATGAGTGATTGACAGTCCCCAAGGAGGGGAATATACCCCTTTTCCCTGCGGATTGTGCGATCTTGGAGTCAGACTATGTAATTAGCAGGGGATGTGGGGTGTAGGGGTGCTTGCCCCACTGCAAAAAAAGAAAAAAAGCTTTTTTTTTTTTTTTTAAGTTTTGCTTGCACCGAGATTAATTCTTGGCGCATGCTTAGTAGCATGCCGATGTGCATGTCTGTCAAATTTTCAACATTATGCACTTCGACATAAATGGTATTCAGTCAATTAAAATATATATATATGTGTGTATACGCAGAGAGAGAGACATACACACACAAAACATATCCATTATCATGCATATTTTCTGTTTTTCATCCTATCTCAAAGAAATAACATCATCATATCTCACATTTCCATGACTGGTATAAGTGACAGAAGAGGTGAGAAAGTTTAAAGAACAAAACTCAATTTTGTATTGTGACAGAGTCACTTATTTAGTGCTCTAAGTGTAGAGGTAGGTGAACTTTACAAAGAAGATGCTATATTTACAGATGACACTTGTGTATATCTTACTTTGTAAAGACAGATATGGTCTGTTAGGCTTTAATTTGATAAGACAGTTGTAGAAAATGCTTTAAAAAGTAGAAGTCAGAAATCAGTATGGTATAGCAGCTAGAGTGTTGGGCTTTGAAAATGGAAATACAAATTTAAATCTTCTTAGCTGCCATTAATTCCATTAATTACTTTCTGACTTCAGCAAGTCTCAGAGTTTTTTTTTTGGAGCCCATGTCCCCTATCACCAAGACAAACCAAATAAATTAGAAGCAGTTCAGTCTCCTTTCCATAATTTGTAGCAGTATGGTGGTTTTTAAAATACAAGTAAGACAAGGAGTTAGTAATTATTTGTACAATTCCTTAGTATGTGACCACAAGCACAAATGCAGAGAAAAATGGATTTCCAAGTTAGTAAACATGAGTGCAGAAATTCTACTTTGTGTGAGCAGCAAGAGGTCAGCAGGGTAAAACAATAGTCCAAATGCATAGAAGATGTAGAGACATCAGATTAAGCAGAAATAGACCAGAGGTCTGAATGAAGAGATGAAATCAAGCAGCAAGAAAAGACAAGTAGTACTGCTGGAATGGATCTTGGTGATTACCTTCACATGTGAACTCTTTTTTTCATAAAATCCCATGGAGATGACCCTTTTATATTGACTGTATTTTATATATCATGTTGAAGGGTAGGTTAAAAAATAAAAAAAAAAAAAAACAAAGCCCAGTGCTTTTTAAAATGTATAAAAAAGAAACCTGGACTTGGGAAAGAAAATTAGATCTGATATGGTGCCATATATTGGCAATGGAAAAAGACAAACTAATCAATACAAAAATGAGCTCCAAAGATATTTGAAGAAAAAATTAGATAAAATGTACTTGGGTATAGAAAAATTCACAATATGAAAGTAAGAAAACAAAGAAGGAATTTAGAAAAGAGGCTTAGTAAGATGGAAGTTAAACAAATAGAAACTGAAGTTATGCTTTATCTGCAAAGTGAATGATTTATTGCAGAAAACCCAACACAGGCAATTTTGCATTATGATGGAACAATGGGTCCACAGATTAAGGAGCAGCAGGTGGAGTGGGAGGCATCTGAAGAATGTTTGCCATATAGTGATACTCTGGAGCCTTCTGTAGGAGACTGGCATGGAAGTCCAGTTGTAGTTGCATAGCAAGGGAAGGAGCAGGAAGCAGTGATAACTGATGCAGGTAATATTGCTGAGTGATGGGACAGTGGGGTCCCATATGAAGGAGCAACAGATGAAGCAGAAGCCGGGTGCATCTGAAGAGGATATGTTACAAGATGATGATCTGGAACTTTCTCTAGAAAACTCACAGGAAGCAGAGAGCAAAGCAGATGCTGTCAGTCCAGAAGAAAAAAATATAAGGGAAGTCCTACTTAATTTAATACATATGGATAGGTATATTATGATAGATGAAATAAATAGATTACAGAAAATAAATAAGAACCAAATTGTTTGAAGACTGGTAAAACAGATGATCACAGTAATCAAGAATATTAAGAGAAATTCTTGTGACATAGCAGAAATAAATGGGAAATATTACTGTTTAGCTAAACTAATAACTGATAAAGTGCTACCACAGAAATGTAGAGAAAACAAAGGAATGGAACAAGTAAAATGCCACCATGGAAGCTTCTAACAGAGAAAGCTATAAAGCAGTTAAGACAAGCTGGACCACTGTTAGAAAAATATAGAAAAAGGAACAGATCGTGAAAATGCATAGAAAGAACTGGTAAAAGCAGTGCATGGTATTAAAACAGACTAAGATGTATTACAAATTGCTGCCAAAAATAAACTAAAAATATCAGTGCAGGCAGAAAACCATAGAAAGTATGCAGATAAATATAAAGGAAAAGTACAAAATAAGCAAGTCATTGTTGACCCAAAAATATTTTATAGAAAACTGGGAAACAAAGTAAAAGCAATAGAAACAATTAAAAAAAAAAACAAAAAAAAGTAGTAGTATGCACTTTTTGAAAAAATGTTTATGAAGACCCTGTTGAATATAACAAAGATGCTGAATGGCTATAAGAATTAAAACAAAGGAGCTGTAAGGAGGATATGAAATGGGATGAAGTAACGACCAAAGAAATTAAGACAAAAGTTAACAAAAGCTCCTAAATGGAAGATCCAAGGTCCAGATGCAGAACCTAACTTCTGGCTAAAAGTATTAACATCTTTACACAAAGACTTAGTGCTGAGTAAGAATTACTTACATGTGCCTCCCAAACAGACACCAGCCTGGTTAGCAACAGGAAAAATTATATGGCAAGCCATCCTAAGAACTGTAGACCAATGTCTTACTGTCCAACAATATACAAATTATATACTGGAATTGATGCAAACATAGCCCTTCAGCCCTTTAGAAAAATTTAATCATGGCAATAGAAGAAAAGGGTAACAAAAGGGAGTCATATGGAACAAAGTTCATTGTTACTAAATAAAGGCATAACAAGAGTGGGGATGAATCTGAGTATGGCATGGATAGAGTAAGCATAGCATTTGACAGCATCCCATGTTCATGAATAAAGGAATGCTTAGAGATTAATACGATACACCCTGCATTGATCAGTTACATCACAATGATCACGAAACAGTGGCAAGTCACTTTGTAGTTGAGCTGTGACAAAGGACAGATTATTATCCCAGGGGGAAAAAAAAATCAAAGAGCGATAGTCCAGGATGAGTTATTTGTCATCACTGCTGTTTTTCTTGCCCTTAACCCACTAATGTGTTTACTTAAACAGGTTCAGATATGGTTACAATTTGAATTCAGAAACTAGCCATGTTGACAGACTTCTAAACTACTTTTTATTACTTTTTATGAATGACTTAAAACTGTATAGTTCATCAGATGAGGAGTCGAAAGTAAAACTACAAATGGTTACAACTTTCACAGATGATGTAAGATAATATTTGGTCTTGATAAATGCAAAAGCAGCATTTCAAAAATGGAAAGCTGCAGCACCAAGACCATATCAATCTGGGACAGGAATGTGACATAAAGGAACTTGAACAGGAGGGAGTAAATAAATATTTGGGACTAGATTAAGTATCGGTAATAAAACATAACACAATTTGCTCTTCCTATTTTGACATACAGTTTTGAGGAGATTGACTCAAGCCAAAAAAGTACTGGATCAAAAAAAAATAATAATTGTGCTAATCAAATGATATACAAAAATCAGTGTATACCACCATTATATATTCATGACTCTGAAGGAGGCATGGGCCTTCTTGAAATTCATTACCTGTTTAGATCTGCTGTCGTGGGACTGCATACATATGTGCTGACCTCATCATATCCAAACATAATAAAAGTTTTAAAACATGAGGAGAAGAAATCTAAAGTTACATCTTTGTGTAGTTTAGTAGAAGCATTTTGGTATCAAATGGGAATGGAAATCAAATCAGAAGTAGACAAAAATCAGACAGCAACTGTATGTGTTAAAAAACAAAAAGAAAGAATATAAAGAAAGGGATTAGATAAGAAGGAAAAAAATGGAAAAATCTACAAATATAGTGACAAGTACAGAGATCTCCTGGGGCAACCTCATGTTGACCAAGATTTGACACAGGATTGGTTAAGGAGAGGTGAACTGAAGTCAAAAGATGAAAGGCTAATAATGGCGACATAGGATAGTGGACTACATACACATGGGTTTACAAAATCCTTTGAAAAAATGGGAAAACAGACAAATGAAGGTTCTGTAAAACAGAACTAGAAACAGTTATACATCTTGTTGCCGGGTGTGATACACTCATGGTAGACAGCCTGTATACTGAAAGGCATAATAATGTGGGAAAACTCTTGCATTGGGGATTGTGCAAGTAGTGAAATATAGAAGTAGCTGAGAAGCATTGGAAACATTAACCACAAAGCTTTATAGAGAAGGATGAGGTTTATAGTATATGGAGTCATCCACTACCAACAGTTCTAAAAACAGATATGGTAGTCCATGACAAAAGTAGCATTGATCTTTGAAATGGCTGTACCCAGTGTTTACTGTGGCCTACATACAGAGAGACAAAAAGTCGCAAAACACCAGGATTTGCAAGCAGAAATGAGAGCAATGTGGGAGAATACCCAGACAATTCCAGGTCTAAAAAAAAAGAATTTACAGTCGTACTTATATGCTACCAGTACACGCAACCCTGTATGAATTGCAGGAGGATGCAATTGTGGGCACATTGCATGTGCTGAGAAGTACACTGGTGGCTAACATCAAA